>NW_028291529.1:0-84796 GCF_059453375.1 Lepisosteus platostomus | reverse complement strand
AGACCATTTTCTCAATATTCCACTCATTTGACTGGAAAATGTGCTTGTCTGAATCAAGATATTAGTGTGGAATGACGATATAACACTGCCAAAACCAAAAGAGTGTGTCAGGAATGGTCAAATTAAGGTTTGAAAGGTATTCTTTCACTGGAAATTTTGTTTTAAACGGAGTGCTGAATGAATGTAAGTTTAGGATTAAGTTGTCTAAAAGTCTGAAACAACTAATACATATTGGTTTTATTTGTTAATATGCCTTTGATTTTAAAGCCCATGGCAAGAGTTTGAAAGTTAAGTCAGGTTCTTTCGAACTGTTGCTTGTGGGCATTTCAGACACCATTCCTTTTTGGAGCAAAGCACTGTATACAGCCATATAGGTCAGAAAAAAATGTTAAGAAAACATTGAAAGAACTATATTCCTAAGTATCCTTTCAGCCCTAAAACACAGCCATGCCTTCAAAAACTGTCTACATTGTATGGGAAATGAAACCCTAAACATAGCTTCGGGTTTTGCTAGTTAGGGTTAGGGGTCAAATATTTCTCAAAGACCTTTTTCTCAATATTCCACTCATTTGTCTGGAAAATGTGCTTGTCTGAATCAAGATATTAGTGTGGAATGACAATATAACACTGCCAAAACCAAAAGAGTGTGTCAGGAATGGTCAAATTAAGGTTTGAAAGGTATTCTTTCACTGGAAATTTTGTATTAAACGGAGTGCTGAATGAATGTATGTTTAGGCTTAAGTGGCCAAAAAGTCTGAAACAACTAATACATTTTGGCTTTATTTGTTAATATGCCTTTGATTTTAAAGCCCATGGCAAGAGTTTGAAAGTTAAATCAGGTTCTTTCGAACTGTTGCTTGTGGGCAATTCAGACACCATTCCTTTTTGGAGCAAAGCACTGTATACAGCCATATAGGTCAGAAAAAAATGTTAAGAAAACATTGAAAGAACTATATTCCTAAGTATCCTTTCAGCCCTAAAACACAGCCATGCCATCAAAAACTGTCTACATTGTATGGGAAATGAAACCCTAACCCTAGCTTCGGGTTTTGCTAGTTAGGGTTAGGGGTCAAATATTTCTCAAAGACCATTTTCTCAATATTCCACTCATTTGACTGGAAAATGTGCTTGTCTGAATCAAGATATTAGTGTGGAATGACAATATAACACTGCCAAAACCAAAAGAGTGTGTCAGGAATGGTCAAATTAAGGTTTGAAAGGTATTCTTTCACTGGAAATTTTGTTTTAAACGGAGTGCTGAATGAATGTAAGTTTAGGCTTAAGTTGTCTAAAAGTATGAAACAACTAATACATATTGGTTTTATTTGTTAATATGCCTTTGATTTTAAAGCCGATGGCAAGAGTTTGAAAGTTAAGTCAGGTTCTTTCGAACTATTGCTTGTGGGCAATTCAGACACCATTCCTTTTTGGAGCAAAGCACTGTATACAGCCATATAGGTCAGAAAAAAATGTTTAGAAAACATTGAAAGAACTATATTCCTAAGTATCCTTTCAGCCTAAAACACAGCCATGCCATCAAAAACTGTCTACATTGTATGGGAAATGAAACCCTAACCCTAGCTTCGGGTTTTGCTAGTTAGGGTTAGGGGTCAAATATTTTTCAAAGACCATTTTCTCAATATTCCACTCATTTGACTGGAAAATGTGCTTGTCTGAATCAAGATATTAGTGTGGAATGACGATATAACACTGCCAAAACCAAAAGAGTGTGTCAGGAATGGTCAAATTAAGGTTTGAAAGGTATTCTTTCACTGGAAATTTTGTTTTAAACGAAGTGCTGAATGAATGTAAGTTTAGGATTAAGTTGTCTAAAAGTCTGAAACAACTAATACATTTTGGCTTTATTTGTTAATATGCCTTTGATTTTAAAGCCCATGGCAAGAGTTTGAAAGTTAAATCAGGTTCTTTTGAACTGTTGCTTGTGGGCAATTCAGACACCATTCCTTTTTGGAGCAAAGCACTGTATACAGCCATATAGGTCAGAAAAAAATGTTAAGAAAACATTGAAAGAACTATATTCCTATGTATCCTTTCAGCCCTAAAACACAGCCATGCCATCAAAAACTGTCTACATTGTATGGGAAATGAAACCCTAACCCTAGCTTCGGGTTTTGCTAGTTAGGGTTAGGGGTCAAATATTTCTCAAAGACCATTTTCTCAATATTCCACTCATTTGACTGGAAAATGTGCTTGTCTGAATCAAGATATTAGTGTGGAATGACAATATAACACTGCCAAAACCAAAAGAGTGTGTCAGGAATGGTCAAATTAAGGTTTGAAAGGTATTCTTTCACTGGAAATTTTGTTTTAAACGGAGTGCTGAATGAATGTAAGTTTAGGCTTAAGTTGTCTAAAAGTATGAAACAACTAATACATATTGGTTTTATTTGTTAATATGCCTTTGATTTTAAAGCCCATGGCAAGAGTTTGAAAGTTAAATCAGGTTCTTTCGAACTGTTGCTTGTGGGCAATTCAGACACCATTCCTTTTTGGAGCAAAGCACTGTATACAGCCATATAGGTCAGAAAAAAATGTTAAGAAAACATTGAAAGAACTATATTCCTAAGTATCCTTTCAGCCCTAAAACACAGCCATGCCATCAAAAACTGTCTACATTGTATGGGAAATGAAACCCTAACCCTAGCTTCGGGTTTTGCTAGTTAGGGTTAGGGGTCAAATATTTCTCAAAGACCATTTTCTCAATATTCCACTCATTTGACTGGAAAATGTGCTTGTCTGAATCAAGATATTAGTGTGGAATGACAATATAACACTGCCAAAACCAAAAGAGTGTGTCAGGAATGGTCAAATTAAGGTTTGAAAGGTATTCTTTCACTGGAAATTTTGTTTTAAACGGAGTGCTGAATGAATGTAAGTTTAGGCTTAAGTTGTCTAAAAGTATGAAACAACTAATACATATTGGTTTTATTTGTTAATATGCCTTTGATTTTAAAGCCGATGGCAAGAGTTTGAAAGTTAAGTCAGGTTCTTTCGAACTATTGCTTGTGGGCAATTCAGACACCATTCCTTTTTGGAGCAAAGCACTGTATACAGCCATATAGGTCAGAAAAAAATGTTTAGAAAACATTGAAAGAACTATATTCCTAAGTATCCTTTCAGCCTAAAACACAGCCATGCCATCAAAAACTGTCTACATTGTATGGGAAATGAAACCCTAACCCTAGCTTCGGGTTTTGCTAGTTAGGGTTAGGGGTCAAATATTTTTCAAAGACCATTTTCTCAATATTCCACTCATTTGACTGGAAAATGTGCTTGTCTGAATCAAGATATTAGTGTGGAATGACGATATAACACTGCCAAAACCAAAAGAGTGTGTCAGGAATGGTCAAATTAAGGTTTGAAAGGTATTCTTTCACTGGAAATTTTGTTTTAAACGAAGTGCTGAATGAATGTAAGTTTAGGATTAAGTTGTCTAAAAGTCTGAAACAACTAATACATTTTGGCTTTATTTGTTAATATGCCTTTGATTTTAAAGCCCATGGCAAGAGTTTGAAAGTTAAATCAGGTTCTTTCGAACTGTTGCTTGTGGGCAATTCAGACACCATTCCTTTTTGGAGCAAAGCACTGTATACAGCCATATAGGTCAGAAAAAAATGTTAAGAAAACATTGAAAGAACTATATTCCTATGTATCCTTTCAGCCCTAAAACACAGCCATGCCATCAAAAACTGTCTACATTGTATGGGAAATGAAACCCTAACCCTAGCTTCGGGTTTTGCTAGTTAGGGTTAGGGGTCAAATATTTCTCAAAGACCATTTTCTCAATATTCCACTCATTTGACTGGAAAATGTGCTTGTCTGAATCAAGATATTAGTGTGGAATGACAATATAACACTGCCAAAACCAAAAGAGTGTGTCAGGAATGGTCAAATTAAGGTTTGAAAGGTATTCTTTCACTGGAAATTTTGTTTTAAACGGAGTGCTGAATGAATGTAAGTTTAGGCTTAAGTTGTCTAAAAGTATGAAACAACTAATACATATTGGTTTTATTTGTTAATATGCCTTTGATTTTAAAGCCCATGGCAAGAGTTTGAAAGTTAAATCAGGTTCTTTCGAACTGTTGCTTGTGGGCAATTCAGACACCATTCCTTTTTGGAGCAAAGCACTGTATACAGCCATATAGGTCAGAAAAAAATGTTAAGAAAACATTGAAAGAACTATATTCCTAAGTATCCTTTCAGCCCTAAAACACAGCCATGCCATCAAAAATTGTCTACATTGTATGGGAAATGAAACCCTAACCCTAGCTTCGGGTTTTGCTAGTTAGGGTTAGGGGTCAAATATTTCTCAAAGACCATTTTCTCAATATTCCACTCATTTGACTGGAAAATGTGCTTATCTGAATCAAGATATTAGTGTGGAATGACAATATAACACTGCCAAAACCAAAAGAGTGTGTCAGGAATGGTCAAATTAAGGTTTGAAAGGTATTCTTTCACTGGAAATTTTCTGTTAAACGGAGTGCTGAATGAATGTAAGTTTAGGCTCAAGTTGTCTAAAAGTATGAAACAACTAATACATATTGGTTTTATTTGTTAATATGCCTTTGATTTTAAAGCCCATGGCAAGAGTTTGAAAGTTAAGTCAGGTTCTTTCGAACTGTTGCTTGTGGGCAATTCAGACACCATTCCTTTTTGGAGCAAAGCACTGTATACAGCCATATAGGTCAGAAAAAAATGTTAAGAAAACATTGAAAGAACTATATTCCTAAGTATCCTTTCAGCCCTAAAACACAGCCATGCCATCAAAAACTGTCTACATTGTATGGGAAATGAAACCCTAACCCTAGCTTCGGGTTTTGCTAGTTAGGGTTAGGGGTCAAATATTTCTCAAAGACCATTTTCTCAATATTCCACTCATTTGACTGGAAAATGTGCTTGTCTGAATCAAGATATTAGTGTGGAATGACGATATAACACTGCCAAAACCAAAAGAGTGTGTCAGGAATGGTCAAATTAAGGTTTGAAAGGTATTCTTTCACTGGAAATTTTGTTTTAAACGAAGTGCTGAATGAATGTAAGTTTAGGATTAAGTTGTCTAAAAGTCTGAAACAACTAATACATTTTGGCTTTATTTGTTAATATGCCTTTGATTTTAAAGCCCATGGCAAGAGTTTGAAAGTTAAATCAGGTTCTTTCGAACTGTTGCTTGTGGGCAATTCAGACACCATTCCTTTTTGGAGCAAAGCACTGTATACAGCCATATAGGTCAGAAAAAAATGTTAAGAAAACATTGAAAGAACTATATTCCTATGTATCCTTTCAGCCCTAAAACACAGCCATGCCATCAAAAACTGTCTACATTGTATGGGAAATGAAACCCTAACCCTAGCTTCGGGTTTTGCTAGTTAGGGTTAGGGGTCAAATATTTCTCAAAGACCATTTTCTCAATATTCCACTCATTTGACTGGAAAATGTGCTTGTCTGAATCAAGATATTAGTGTGGAATGACAATATAACACTGCCAAAACCAAAAGAGAGTGTCAGGAATGGTCAAATTAAGGTTTGAAAGGTATTCTTTCACTGGAAATTTTGTGTTAAATGGAGTGCTGAATGAATGTAAGTTTAGGCTTAAGTTGTCTAAAAGTCTGAAACAACTAATATATTTTGGCTTTATTTGTTAATATGCCTTTGATTTTAAAGCCCATGGCAAGAGTTTGAAAGTTAAATCAGGTTCTTTCAAACTGTTTCTTGTGGGCAATTCAGACACCATTCCTTTTTGGAACAAAGCACTGTATACAGCCATATAGGTCAGAAAAAAATGTTTAGAAAACATTGAAAGAACTATATTCCTAAGTATCCTTTCAGCCCTAAAACACAGCCATGCCATCAAAAACTGTCTACATTGTATGGGAAATGAAACCCTAACCCTAGCTTCGGGTTTTGCTAGTTAGGGTTAGGGGTCAAATATTTTTCAAAGACCATGTTCTCAATATTCCACTCATTTGACTGGAAAATGTGCTTGTCTGAATCAAGATATTAGTGTGGAATGACGATATAACACTGCCAAAACCAAAAGAGAGTGTCAGGAATGGTCAAATTAAGGTTTGAAAGGTATTCTTTCACTGGAAATTTTGTGTTAAATGGAGTGCTGAATGAATGTAAGTTTAGGCTTAAGTTGTCTAAAAGTCTGAAACAACTAATATATTTTGGCTTTATTTGTTAATATGCCTTTGATTTTAAAGCCCATGGCAAGAGTTTGAAAGTTAAATCAGGTTCTTTCAAACTGTTTCTTGTGGGCAATTCGGACACCATTCCTTTTTGGAACAAAGCACTGTATACAGCCATATAGGTCAGAAAAAAATGTTTAGAAAACATTGAAAGAACTATATTCCTAAGTATCCTTTCAGCCCTAAAACACAGCCATGCCATCAAAAACTGTCTACATTGTATGGGAAATGAAACCCTAACCCTAGCTTCGGGTTTTGCTAGTTAGGGTTAGGGGTCAAATATTTTTCAAAGACCATGTTCTCAATATTCCACTCATTTGACTGGAAAATGTGCTTGTCTGAATCAAGATATTAGTGTGGAATGACGATATAACACTGCCAAAACCAAAAGAGTGTGTCAGGAATGGTCAAATTAAGGTTTGAAAGGTATTCTTTCACTGGAAATTTTGTTTTAAACGGAGTGCTGAATGAATGTAAGTTTAGGATTAAGTTGTCTAAAAGTCTGAAACAACTAATACATTTTGCCTATATTTGTTAATATGCCTTTGATTTTAAAGCCCATGGCAAGAGTTTGAAAGTTAAATCAGGTTCTTTCGAACTGTTGCTTGTGGGCAATTCAGACACCATTCCTTTTTGGAGCAAAGCACTGTATACAGCCATATAGGTCAGAAAAAAATGTTTAGAAAACATTGAAAGAACTATATTCCTATGTATCCTTTCAGCCCTAAAACACAGCCATGCCATCAAAAACTGTCTACATTGTATGGGAAATGAAACCCTAACCCTAGCTTCGGGTTTTGCTAGTTAGGGTTAGGGGTCAAATATTTCTCAAAGACCATTTTCTCAATATTCCACTCATTTGACTGGAAAATGTGCTTGTCTGAATCAAGATATTAGTGTGGAATGACAATATAACACTGCCAAAACCAAAAGAGTGTGTCAGGAATGGTCAAATTAAGGTTTGAAAGGTATTCTTTCACTGGAAATTTTGTTTTAAACGGAGTGCTGAATGAATGTAAGTTTAGGCTTAAGTTGTCTAAAAGTATGAAACAACTAATACATATTGGTTTTATTTGTTAATATGCCTTTGATTTTAAAGCCCATGGCAAGAGTTTGAAAGTTAAGTCAGGTTCTTTCGAACTATTGCTTGTGGGCAATTCAGACACCATTCCTTTTTGGAGCAAAGCACTGTATACAGCCATATAGGTCAGAAAAAAATGTTTAGAAAACATTGAAAGAACTATATTCCTAAGTATCCTTTCAGCCTAAAACACAGCCATGCCATCAAAAACTGTCTACATTGTATGGGAAATGAAACCCTAACCCTAGCTTCAGGTTTTGCTAGTTAGGATTAGGGGTCAAATATTTTTCAAAGACCATTTTCTCAATATTCCACTCATTTGACTGGAAAATGTGCTTGTCTGAATCAAGATATTAGTGTGGAATGACGATATAACACTGCCAAAACCAAAAGAGTGTGTCAGGAATGGTCAAATTAAGGTTTGAAAGGTATTCTTTCACTGGAAATTTTGTTTTAAACGGAGTGCTGAATGAATGTAAGTTTAGGATTAAGTTGTCTAAAAGTCTGAAACAAATAATACATTTTGGCTTTATTTGTTAATATGCCTTTGATTTTAAAGCCCATGGCAAGAGTTTGAAAGTTAAATCAGGTTCTATCGAACTGTTGCTTGTGGGCAATTCAGACACCATTCCTTTTTTGAGCAAAGCACTGTATACAGCCATATAGGTCAGAAAAAAGTGTTTAGAAAACATTGAAAGAACTATATTCCTAAGTATCCTTTCAGCCCTAAAACACAGCCATGCCATCAAAAACTGTCTACATTGTATGGGAAATAAAACCCTAACCCTAGCTTCGGGTTTTGCTAGTTAGGGTTAGGGGTCAAATATTTCTCAAAGACCGTTTTCTCAATATTCCACTCATTTGACTGGTAAATGTGCTTGTCTGAATCAAGATATTAGTGTGGAATGACAATATAACACTGCCAAAACCAAAAGAGTGTGTCAGGAATGGTCAAATTAAGGTTTGAAAGGTATTCTTTCACTGGAAATTTTGTGTTAAACGGAGTGCTGAATGAATGTACGTTTAGGATTAAGTTGTTTAAAAGTCTGAAACAACTAATACATTTTGGCTTTATTTGTTAATATGCCTTTGATTTTAAAGCCCATGGCAAGAGTTTGAAAGTTAAATCAGGTTCTTTCAAACTGTTTCTTGTGGGCAATTCAGACACCATTCCTTTTTGGAGCAAAGCACTGTATACAGCCATATAGGTCAGAAAAAAATGTTTAGAAAACATTGAAAGAACTATATTCCTATGTATCCTTTCAGCCCTAAAACACAGCCATGCCATCAAAAACTGTCTACATTGTATGGGAAATGAAACCCTAACCCTAGCTTCGGGTTTTGCTAGTTAGGGTTAGGGGTCAAATATTTCTCAAAGACCATTTTCTCAATATTCCACTCATTTGACTGGAAAATGTGCTTGTCTGAATCAAGATATTAGTGTGGAATGACAATATAACACTGCCAAAACCAAAAGAGTGTGTCAGGAATGGTCAAATTAAGGTTTGAAAGGTATTCTTTCACTGGAAATTTTGTTTTAAACGGAGTGCTGAATGAATGTAAGTTTAGGCTTAAGTTGTCTAAAAGTATGAAACAACTAATACATATTGGTTTTATTTGTTAATATGCCTTTGATTTTAAAGCCCATGGCAAGAGTTTGAAAGTTAAGTCAGGTTCTTTCGAACTATTGCTTGTGGGCAATTCAGACACCATTCCTTTTTGGAGCAAAGCACTGTATACAGCCATATAGGTCAGAAAAAAATGTTTAGAAAACATTGAAAGAACTATATTCCTAAGTATCCTTTCAGCCTAAAACACAGCCATGCCATCAAAAACTGTCTACATTGTATGGGAAATGAAACCCTAACCCTAGCTTCAGGTTTTGCTAGTTAGGATTAGGGGTCAAATATTTTTCAAAGACCATTTTCTCAATATTCCACTCATTTGACTGGAAAATGTGCTTGTCTGAATCAAGATATTAGTGTGGAATGACGATATAACACTGCCAAAACCAAAAGAGTGTGTCAGGAATGGTCAAATTAAGGTTTGAAAGGTATTCTTTCACTGGAAATTTTGTTTTAAACGGAGTGCTGAATGAATGTAAGTTTAGGATTAAGTTGTCTAAAAGTCTGAAACAAATAATACATTTTGGCTTTATTTGTTAATACGCCTTTGATTTTAAAGCCCATGGCAAGAGTTTGAAAGTTAAGTCAGGTTCTATCGAACTGTTGCTTGTGGGCTATTCAGACACCATTCCTTTTTGGAGCAAAGCACTGTATACAGCCATATAGGTCAGAAAAAGTGTTTAGAAAACATTGAAAGAACTATATTCCTAAGTATCCTTTCAGCCCTAAAACACAGCCATGCCATCAAAAACTGTCTACATTGTATGGGAAATAAAACCCTAACCCTAGCTTCGGGTTTTGCTAGTTAGGGTTAGGGGTCAAATATTTCTCAAAGACCGTTTTCTCAATATTCCACTCATTTGACTGGTAAATGTGCTTGTCTGAATCAAGATATTAGTGTGGAATGACAATATAACACTGCCAAAACCAAAAGAGTGTGTCAGGAATGGTCAAATTAAGGTTTGAAAGGTATTCTTTCACTGGAAATTTTGTGTTAAACGGAGTGCTGAATGAATGTACGTTTAGGATTAAGTTGTCTAAAAGTCTGAAACAACTAATACATTTTGGCTTTATTTGTTAATATGCCTTTGATTTTAAAGCCCATGGCAAGAGTTTGAAAGTTAAATCAGGTTCTTTCAAACTGTTTCTTGTGGGCAATTCAGACACCATTCCTTTTTGGAGCAAAGCACTGTATACAGCCATATAGGTCAGAAAAAAATGTTTAGAAAACATTGAAAGAACTATATTCCTATGTATCCTTTCAGCCCTAAAACACAGCCATGCCATCAAAAACTGTCTACATTGTATGGGAAATGAAACCCTAACCCTAGCTTCGGGTTTTGCTAGTTAGGGTTAGGGGTCAAATATTTCTCAAAGACCATTTTCTCAATATTCCACTCATTTGACTGGAAAATGTGCTTGTCTGAATCAAGATATTAGTGTGGAATGACAATATAACACTGCCAAAACCAAAAGAGTGTGTCAGGAATGGTCAAATTAAGGTTTGAAAGGTATTCTTTCACTGGAAATTTTGTTTTAAACGGAGTGCTGAATGAATGTAAGTTTAGGCTTAAGTTGTCTAAAAGTATGAAACAACTAATACATATTGGTTTTATTTGTTAATATGCCTTTGATTTTAAAGCCCATGGCAAGAGTTTGAAAGTTAAGTCAGGTTCTTTCGAACTATTGCTTGTGGGCAATTCAGACACCATTCCTTTTTGGAGCAAAGCACTGTATACAGCCATATAGGTCAGAAAAAAATGTTAAGAAAACATTGAAAGAACTATTTTCCTAAGTATCCTTTCAGCCCTAAAACACAGCCATGCCATCAAAAACTGTCTACATTGTATGGGAAATGAAACCCTAAACCTAGCTTCGGGTTTTGCTAGTTAGGGTTAGGGGTCAAATATTTCTCAAAGACCATTTTCTCAATATTCCACTCATTTGACTGGAAAATGTGCTTGTCTGAATCAAGATATTAGTGTGGAATGACAATATAACACTGCCAAAACCAAAAGAGTGTGTCAGGAATGGTCAAATTAAGGTTTGAAAGGTATTCTTTCACTGGAAATTTTGTATTAAACGGAGTGCTGAATGAATGTATGTTTAGGCTTAAGTGGCCAAAAAGTCTGAAACAACTAATACATTTTGGCTTTATTTGTTAATATGCCTTTGATTTTAAAGCCCATGGCAAGAGTTTGAAAGTTAAATCAGGTTCTTTCGAACTGTTGCTTGTGGGCAATTCAGACACCATTCCTTTTTGGAGCAAAGCACTGTATACAGCCATATAGGTCAGAAAAAAATGTTAAGAAAACATTGAAAGAACTATATTCCTAAGTATCCTTTCAGCCCTAAAACACAGCCATGCCATCAAAAACTGTCTACATTGTATGGGAAATGAAACCCTAACCCTAGCTTCGGGTTTTGCTAGTTAGGGTTAGGGGTCAAATATTTCTCAAATACCATTTTCTCAATATTCCACTCATTTGACTGGAAAATGTGCTTGTCTGAATCAAGATATTAGTGTGGAATGACAATATAACACTGCCAAAACCAAAAGAGTGTGTCAGGAATGGTCAAATTAAGGTTTGAAAGGTATTCTTTCACTGGAAATTTTGTGTTAAATGGAGTGCTGAATGAATGTAAGTTTAGGCTTAAGTTGTCTAAAAGTCTGAAACAACTAATACATTTTGGCTTTATTTGTTAATATGCCTTTGATTTTAAAGCCCATGGCAAGAGTTTGAAAGTTAAATCAGGTTCTTTCAAACTGTTTCTTGTGGGCAATTCAGACACCATTCCTTTTTGGAACAAAGCACTGTATACAGCCATATAGGTCAGAAAAAAATGTTTAGAAAACATTGAAAGAACTATATTCCTAAGTATCCTTTCAGCCCTAAAACACAGCCATGCCATCAAAAACTGTCTACATTGTATGGGAAATGAAACCCTAACCCTAGCTTCGGGTTTTGCTAGTTAGGGTTAGGGGTCAAATATTTCTCAAAGACCATTTTCTCAATATTCCACTCATTTGACTGGAAAATGTGCTTGTCTGAATCAAGATATTAGTGTGGAATGCCAATATAACACTGCCAAAACCAAAAGAGTGTGTCAGGAATGGTCAAATTAAGGTTTGAAAGGTATTCTTTCACTGTAAATTCTGTTTTAAACGGAGTGCTGAATGAATGTAAGTTTAGGATTAAGTTGTCTAAAAGTCTGAAACAACTAATACATTTTGGCTTTATTTGTTAATATGCCTTTGATTTTAAAGCCCATGGCAAGAGTTTGAAAGTTAAATCAGGTTCTTTCGAACTGTTGCTTGTGGGCAATTCAGACACCATTCCAGACACCATTCCTTTTTGGAGCAAAGCACTGTATACAGCCATATAGGTCAGAAAAAAATGTTAAGAAAACATTGAAAGAACTATATTCCTAAGTATCCTTTCAGCCCTAAAACACAGCCATGCCATCAAAAACTGTCTACATTGTATGGGAAATGAAACCCTAACCCTAGCTTTGGGTTTTGCTAGTTAGGGTTAGGGGGCAAATATTTCTCAAAGACCATTTTCTCAATATTCCACTCATTTGACTGGAAAATGTGCTTGTCTGAATCAAGATATTAGTGTGGAATGACAATATAACACTGCCAAAACCAAAAGAGTGTGTCAGGAATGGTCAAATTAAGGTTTGAAAGGTATTCTTTCACTGGAAATTTTGTATTAAACGGAGGACTGAATGAATGTATGTTTAGGCTTAAGTGGCCAAAAAGTCTGAAACGACTAATACATTTTGGCTTTATTTGTTAATATGCCTTTGATTTTAAAGCCCATGGCAAGAGTTTGAAAGTTAAATCAGGTTCTTTCGAACTGTTGCTTGTGGGCAATTCAGACACCATTCCTTTTTGGAGCAAAGCACTGTATACAGCCATATAGGTCAGAAAAAAATGTTAAGAAAACATTGAAAGAACTATATTCCTAAGTATCCTTTCAGCCCTAAAACACAGCCATGCCATCAAAAACTGTCTACATTGTATGGGAAATGAAACCCTAACCCTAGCTTCGGGTTTTGCTAGTTAGGGTTAGGGGTCAAATATTTCTCAAAGACCATTTTCTCAATATTCCACTCATTTGACTGGAAAATGTGCTTGTCTGAATCAAGATATTAGTGTGGAATGACAATATAACACTGCCAAAACCAAAAGAGTGTGTCAGGAATGGTCAAATTAAGGTTTGAAAGGTATTCTTTCACTGGAAATTTTGTTTTAAACGGAGTGCTGAATGAATGTAAGTTTAGGATTAAGTTGTCTAAAAGTCTGAAACAAATAATACATTTTGGCTTTATTTGTTAATATGCCTTTGATTTTAAAGCCCATGGCAAGAGTTTGAAAGTTAAATCAGGTTCTTTCGAACTGTTGCTTGTGGGCAATTCAGACACCATTCCTTTTTGGAGCAAAGCACTGTATACAGCCATATAGGTCAGAAAAAAATGTTAAGAAAACATTGAAAGAACTATATTCCTAAGTATCCTTTCAGCCTAAAACACAGCCATGCCATCAAAAACTGTCTACATTGTATGGGAAATGAAACCCTAACCCTAGCTTCGGGTTTTGCTAGTTAGGGTTAGGGGTCTAATATTTCTCAAAGACCATTTTCTCAATATTCCAGTCATTTGACTGGAAAATGTGCTTGTCTGAATCAAGATATTAGTGTGGAATGACGATATAACACTGCCAAAACCAAAAGAGTGTGTCAGGAATGGTCAAATTAAGGTTTGAAAGGTATTCTTTCACTGGAAATTTTTTTTTAAACGGAGTGCTGAATGAATGTATGTTTAGGCTTAAGTGGCCAAAAAGTCTGAGACAACTAATACATTTTGGCTTTATTTGTTAATATGCCTTTGATTTTAAAGCCTATGGCAAGAGTTTGAAAGTTAAATCAGGTTCTATCGAACTGTTGCTTGTGGGCAATTCAGACACCATTCCTTTTTGGAGCAAAGCACTGTATACAGCCATATAGGTCAGAAAAAAATGTTTAGAAAACGTTGAAAGAACTATATTCCTAAGTATCCTTTCAGCCCTAAAACACAGCCATGCCATCAAAAACTGTCTACATTGTATGGGAAATGAAACCCTAACCCTAGCTTCGGGTTTTGCTAGTTAGGGTTAGGGGTCAAATATTTCTCAAAGACCATTTTCTCAATTTTCCACTCATTTGACTGGAAAATGTGCTTGTCTGAATCAAGATATTAGTGTGGAATGACAATATAACACTGCCAAAACCAAAAGAGTGTGTCAGGAATGGTCAAATTAAGGTTTGAAAGGTATTCTTTCACTGGAAATTTTGTTTTAAACGGAGTGCTGAATGAATGTAAGTTTAGGATTAAGTTGTCTAAAAGTCTGAAACAACTTATACATTTTGGCTTTATTTGTTAATATGCCTTCGATTTTAAAGCCCATGGCAAGAGTTTGAAAGTTACATCAGGTTCTTTCGAACTGTTGCTTGTGGGCAATTCAGACACCATTCCTTTTTGGAGCAAAGCACTGTATACAGCCATATAGGTCAGAAAAAAATGTTAAGAAAACATTGAAAGAACTATATTCCTATGTATCCTTTCAGCCCTAAAACACAGCCATGCCATCAAAAACTGTCTACATTGTATGGGAAATGAAACCCTAACCCTAGCTTCGGGTTTTGCTAGTTAGGGTTAGGGGTCAAATATTTCTCAAAGACCATTTTCTCAATATTCCACTCATTTGACTGGAAAATGTGCTTGTCTGAATCAAGATATTAGTGTGGAATGACAATATAACACTGCCAAAACCAAAAGAGTGTGTCAGGAATGGTCAAATTAAGGTTTGAAAGGTATTCTTTCACTGGAAATTTTGTTTTAAACGGAGTGCTGAATGAATGTAAGTTTAGGCTTAAGTTGTCTAAAAGTATGAAACAACTAATACATATTGGTTTTATTTGTTAATATGCCTTTGATTTTAAAGCCCATGGCAAGAGTTTGAAAGTTAAGTCAGGTTCTTTCGAACTATTGCTTGTGGGCAATTCAGACACCATTCCTTTTTGGAGCAAAGCACTGTATACAGCCATATAGGTCAGAAAAAAATTTTAGAAAACATTGAAAGAACTATATTCCTAAGTATCCTTTCAGCCTAAAACACAGCCATGCCATCAAAAACTGTCTACATTGTATGGGAAATGAAACCCTAAACCTAGCTTCAGGTTTTGCTAGTTAGGGTTAGGGGTCAAATATTTTTCAAAGACCATTTTCTCAATATTCCACTCATTTGACTGGAAAATGTGCTTGTCTGAATCAAGATATTAGTGTGGAATGACGATATAACACTGCCAAAACCAAAAGAGTGTGTCAGGAATGGTCAAATTAAGGTTTGAAAGGTATTCTTTCACTGGAAATTTTGTTTTAAACGGAGTGCTGAATGAATGTAAGTTTAGGATTAAGTTGTCTAAAAGTCTGAAACAAATAATACATTTTGGCTTTATTTGTTAATATGCCTTTGATTTTAAAGCCCATGGCAAGAGTTTGAAAGTTAAATCAGGTTCTATCGAACTGTTGCTTGTGGGCAATTCAGACACCATTCCTTTTTGGAGCAAAGCACTGTATACAGCCATATAGGTCAGAAAAAAATGTTTAGAAAACGTTGAAAGAACTATATTCCTAAGTATCCTTTCAGCCCTAAAACACAGCCATGCCATCAAAAACTGTCTACATTGTATGGGAAATGAAACCCTAACCCTAGCTTCGGGTTTTGCTAGTTAGGGTTAGGGGTCAAATATTTCTCAAAGACCATTTTCTCAATATTCCACTCATTTGACTGGAAAATGTGCTTGTCTGAATCAAGATATTAGTGTGGAATGACAATATAACACTGCCAAAACCAAAAGAGTGTGTCAGGAATGGTCAAATTAAGGTTTGAAAGGTATTCTTTCACTGGAAATTTTGTTTTAAACGGAGTGCTGAACGAATGTAAGTTTAGGCTTAAGTTGTCTAAAAGAATGAAACAACTAATACATATTGGTTTTATTTGTTAATATGCCTTTGATTTTAAAGCCCATGGCAAGAGTTTGAAAGTTAAATCAGGTTCTTTCGAACTGTTGCTTGTGGGCAATTCAGACACCATTCCTTTTTGGAGCAAAGCACTGTATACAGCCATATAGGTCAGAAAAAAATGTTAAGAAAACATTGAAAGAACTATATTCCTAAGTATCCTTTCAGCCTAAAACACAGCCATGCCATCAAAAACTGTCTACATTGTATGGGAAATGAAACCGTAACCCTAGCTTCGGGTTTTGCTAGTTAGGGTTAGGGGTCAAATATTTCTCAAAGACCATTTTCTCAATATTCCACTCATTTGACTGGAAAATGTGCTTGTCTGAATCAAGATATTAGTGTGGAATGACGATATAACACTGCCAAAACCAAAAGAGTGTGTCAGGAATGGTCAAATTAAGGTTTGAAAGGTATTCTTTCACTGGAAATTTTGTTTTAAACGGAGTGCTGAATGAATGTATGTTTAGGCTTAAGTGGCCAAAAAGTCTGAGACAACTAATACATTTTGGCTTTATTTGTTAATATGCCTTTGATTTTAAAGCCTATGGCAAGAGTTTGAAAGTTAAATCAGGTTCTATCGAACTGTTGCTTGTGGGCAATTCAGACACCATTCCTTTTTGGAGCAAAGCACTGTATACAGCCATATAGGTCAGAAAAAAATGTTTAGAAAACGTTGAAAGAACTATATTCCTAAGTATCCTTTCAGCCCTAAAACACAGCCATGCCATCAAAAACTGTCTACATTGTATGGGAAATGAAACCCTAACCCTAGCTTCGGGTTTTGCTAGTTAGGGTTAGGGGTCAAATATTTCTCAAAGACCATTTTCTCAATATTCCACTCATTTGACTGGAAAATGTGCTTGTCTGAATCAAGATATTAGTGTGGAATGACAATATAACACTGCCAAAACCAAAAGAGTGTGTCAGGAATGGTCAAATTAAGGTTTGAAAGGTATTCTTTCACTGGAAATTTTGTTTTAAACGGAGTGCTGAACGAATGTAAGTTTAGGCTTAAGTTGTCTAAAAGTATGAATCAACTAATACATATTGGTTTTATTTGTTAATATGCCTTTGATTTTAAAGCCCATGGCAAGAGTTTGAAAGTTAAGTCAGGTTATTTCGAACTATTGCTTGTGGGCAATTCAGACACCATTCCTTTTTGGAGCAAAGCACTGTATACAGCCATATAGGTCAGAAAAAAATGTTTAGAAAACATTGAAAGAACTATATTCCTAAGTATCCTTTCAGCCTAAAACACAGCCATGCCATCAAAAACTGTCTACATTGTATGGGAAATGAAACCCTAACCCTAGCTTCAGGTTTTGCTAGTTAGGGTTAGGGGTCAAATATTTTTCAAAGACCATTTTCTCAATATTCCACTCATTTGACTGGAAAATGTGCTTGTCTGAATCAAGATATTAGTGTGGAATGACGATATAACACTGCCAAAACCAAAAGAGTGTGTCAGGAATGGTCAAATTAAGGTTTGAAAGGTATTCTTTCACTGGAAATTTTGTTTTAAACGGAGTGCTGAATGAATGTAAGTTTAGGATTAAGTTGTCTAAAAGTCTGAAACAACTAATACATTTTGGCTTTATTTGTTAATATGCCTTTGATTTTAAAGCCCATGGCAAGAGTTTGAAAGTTAAATCAGGTTCTTTCGAACTGTTGCTTGTGGGCAATTCAGACACCATTCCTTTTTGGAGCAAAGCACTGTATACAGCCATATAGGTCAGAAAAAAATGTTAAGAAAACATTGAAAGAACTATATTCCTATGTATCCTTTCAGCCCTAAAACACAGCCATGCCATCAAAAACTGTCTACATTGTATGGGAAATGAAACCCTAACCCTAGCTTCGGGTTTTGCTAGTTAGGGTTAGGGGTCAAATATTTCTCAAAGACCATTTTCTCAATATTCCACTCATTTGACTGGAAAATGTGCTTGTCTGAATCAAGATATTAGTGTGGAATGACAATATAACACTGCCAAAACCAAAAGAGTGTGTCAGGAATGGTCAAATTAAGGTTTGAAAGGTATTCTTTCACTGGAAATTTTGTTTTAAACGGAGTGCTGAATGAATGTAAGTTTAGGCTTAAGTTGTCTAAAAGTATGAAACAACTAATACATATTGGTTTTATTTGTTAATATGCCTTTGATTTTAAAGCCCATGGCAAGAGTTTGAAAGTTAAGTCAGGTTCTTTCGAACTATTGCTTGTGGGCAATTCAGACACCATTCCTTTTTGGAGCAAAGCACTGTATACAGCCATATAGGTCAGAAAAAAATGTTTAGAAAACATTGAAAGAACTATATTCCTAAGTATCCTTTCAGCCTAAAACACAGCCATGCCATCAAAAACTGTCTACATTGTATGGGAAATGAAACCCTAAACCTAGCTTCAGGTTTTGCTAGTTAGGGTTAGGGGTCAAATATTTTTCAAAGACCATTTTCTCAATATTCCACTCATTTGACTGGAAAATGTGCTTGTCTGAATCAAGATATTAGTGTGGAATGACGATATAACACTGCCAAAACCAAAAGAGTGTGTCAGGAATGGTCAAATTAAGGTTTGAAAGGTATTCTTTCACTGGAAATTTTGTTTTAAACGGAGTGCTGAATGAATGTAAGTTTAGGATTAAGTTGTCTAAAAGTCTGAAACAAATAATACATTTTGGCTTTATTTGTTAATATGCCTTTGATTTTAAAGCCCATGGCAAGAGTTTGAAAGTTAAATCAGGTTCTTTCGAACTGTTGCTTGTGGGCAATTCAGACACCATTCCTTTTTGGAGCAAAGCACTGTATACAGCCATATAGGTCAGAAAAAAATGTTTAGAAAACATTGAAAGAACTATATTCCTATGTATCCTTTCAGCCCTAAAACACAGCCATGCCATCAAAAACTGTCTACATTGTATGGGAAATGAAACCCTAACCCTAGCTTCGGGTTTTGCTAGTTAGGGTTAGGGGTCAAATATTTCTCAAAGACCATTTTCTCAATATTCCAGTCATTTGACTGGAAAATGTGCTTGTCTGAATCAAGATATTAGTGTGGAATGACGATATAACACTGCCAAAACCAAAAGAGTGTGTCAGGAATGGTCAAATTAAGGTTTGAAAGGTATTCTTTCACTGGAAATTTTTTTTTAAACGGAGTGCTGAATGAATGTATGTTTAGGCTTAAGTGGCCAAAAAGTCTGAGACAACTAATACATTTTGGCTTTATTTGTTAATATGCCTTTGATTTTAAAGCCTATGGCAAGAGTTTGAAAGTTAAATCAGGTTCTATCGAACTGTTGCTTGTGGGCAATTCAGACACCATTCCTTTTTGGAGCAAAGCACTGTATACAGCCATATAGGTCAGAAAACAATGTTTAGAAAACGTTGAAAGAACTATATTCCTAAGTATCCTTTCAGCCCTAAAACACAGCCATGCCATCAAAAACTGTCTACATTGTATGGGAAATGAAACCCTAACCCTAGCTTCGGGTTTTGCTAGTTAGGGTTAGGGGTCAAATATTTCTCAAAGACCATTTTCTCAATATTCCACTCATTTGACTGGAAAATGTGCTTGTCTGAATCAAGATATTAGTGTGGAATGACAATATAACACTGCCAAAACCAAAAGAGTGTGTCAGGAATGGTCAAATTAAGGTTTGAAAGGTATTCTTTCACTGGAAATTTTGTTTTAAACGGAGTGCTGAACGAATGTAAGTTTAGGCTTAAGTTGTCTAAAAGTATGAAACAACTAATACATATTGGTTTTATTTGTTAATATTCCTTTGATTTTAAAGCCCATGGCAAGAGTTTGAAAGTTAAGTCAGGTTCTTTCGAACTATTGCTTGTGGGCAATTCAGACACCATTCCTTTTTGGAGCAAAGCACTGTATACAGCCATATAGGTCAGAAAAAAGTGTTTAGAAAACATTGAAAGAACTATATTCCTTAGTATCCTTTCAGCCCTAAAACACAGCCATGCCATCAAAAACTGTCTACATTGTATGGGAAATAAAACCCTAACCCTAGCTTCGGGTTTTGCTAGTTAGGGTTAGAGGTCAAATATTTCTCAAAGACCGTTTTCTCAATATTCCACTCATTTGACTGGTAAATGTGCTTGTCTGAATCAAGATATTAGTGTGGAATGACAATATAACACTGCCAAAACCAAAAGAGTGTGTCAGGAATGGTCAAATTAAGGTTTGAAAGGTATTCTTTCACTGGAAATTTTGTGTTAAACGGAGTGCTGAATGAATGTACGTTTAGGATTAAGTTGTCTAAAAGTATGAAACAACTAATACATATTGGTTTTATTTGTTAATATGCCTTTGATTTTAAAGCCCATGGCAAGAGGTTGATAGTTAAATCAGGTTCTATCGAACTTTTGCTTGTGGGCAATTCAGACACCATTCCTTTTTGGAGCAAAGCACTGTATACAGCCATATAGGTCAGAAAAAAATGTTTAGAAAACATTGAAAGAACTATATTCCTAAGTATCCTTTCAGCCCTAAAACACAGCCATGCCATCAAAAACTGTCTACATTGTATGGGAAATGAAACCCTAACCCTAGCTTTGGGTTTTACTAGTTAGGGTTAGGGGGCAAATATTTCTCAAAGACCATTTTCTCAATATTCCACTCATTTGACTGGAAAATGTGCTTGTCTGAATCAAGATATTGGTCTGAAAAGACAATACCACACTGCCAAAACCAAAAGAGTGTGACAGGAATGGTCAAATTAAGGTTTGAAAGTAATTCTTTCATTGGACATTTTGTGTTAAACGGAGTGCTGATTGAATGTACGTTTAGGCTTAAGTTGTCTAAAAGTATGAAACAACTAATACATATTGGTTTTATTTGTTAATATGCCTTTGATTTTAAAGCCCATGGCAAGAGATTGATAGTTAAATCAGGTTCTATCGAACTTTTGCTTGTGGGCATTTCAGACACCATTCCTTTTTGGAGCAAAGCACTGTATACAGCCATATAGGTCAGAAAAAAATGTTTAGAAAACATTGAAAGAACTATATTCCTAAGTATCCTTTCAGCCCTAAAACACAGCCATGCCATCAAAAACTGTCTACATTGTATGGGAAATGAAACCCTAACCCTAGCTTCGGGTTTTGCTAGTTAGGGTTAGGGGTCAAATATTTCTCAAAGACCATTTTCTCAATATGCCACTCATTTGACTGGAAAATGTGCTTGTCTGAATCAAGATATTAGTGTGGAATGACAATATAACACTGCCAAAACCAAAAGAGTGTGTCAGGAATGGTCAAATTAAGGTTTGAAAGGTATTCTTTCACTGGAAATTTTGTTTTAAACGGAGTGCTGAATGAATGTAAGTTTAGGCTTAAGTTGTTTAGAAGTATGAAACAACTAATACATATTGGTTTTATTTGTTAATATGCCTTTGATTTTAAAGCCCATGGCAAGAGATTGATAGTTAAATCAGGTTCTATCGAACTTTTGCTTGTGGGCATTTCAGACACCATTCCTTTTTGGAGCAATGCACTGTATACAGCCATATAGGTCAGATAAAAATGTTTAGAAAACATTGAAAGAACTATATTCCTAAGTATCCTTTCAGCCCTAAAACACAGCCATGCCATCAAAAACTGTCTACATTGTATGGGAAATGAAACCCTAACCCTAGCTTCGGGTTTTACTAGTTAGGGTTAGGGGGCAAATATTTCTCAACGACCATTTTCTCAATATTCCACTCATTTGACTGGAAAATGTGCTTGTCTGAATCAAGATATTGGTCTGAAAAGACAATACCACACTGCCAAAACCAAAAGAGTGTGACAGGAATGGTCAAATTAAGGTTTGAAAGTAATTCTTTCATTGGACATTTTGTGTTAAACGGAGTGCTGATTGAATGTACGTTTAGGCTTAAGTTGTCTAAAAGTATGAAACAACTAATACATATTGGTTTTATTTGTTAATATGCCTTTGATTTTAAAGCCCATGGCAAGAGATTGATAGTTAAATCAGGTTCTTTCGAACTGTTGCTTGTGGGCAATTCAGACACCATTCCTTTTTGGAGCAAAGCACTGTATACAGCCATATAGGTCAGAAAAAAATGTTAAGAAAACATTGAAAGAACTATATTCCTAAGTATCCTTTCAGCCCTAAAACACAGCCATGCCATCAAAAACTGTCTACATTGTATGGGAAATGAAACCCTAACCCTAGCTTCGGGTTTTGCTAGTTAGGGTTAGGGGTCAAATATTTCTCAAAGACCATTTTCTCAATATTCCACTCATTTGACTGGAAAATGTGCTTGTCTGAATCAAGATATTAGTGTGGAATGACAATATAACGCTTCCAAAACCAAAAGAGTGTGTCAGGAATGGTCAAATTAAGGTTTGAAAGGTATTCTTTCACTGGAAATTTTGTTTTAAACGGAGTGCTGAATGAATGTAAGTTTAGGCTTAAGTTGTCTAAAAGTATGAAACAACTAATACATATTGGTTTTATTTGTTAATATGCCTTTGATTTTAAAGCCCATGGCAAGAGTTTGAAAGTTAAGTCAGGTTATTTCGAACTATTGCTTGTGGGCAATTCAGACACCATTCCTTTTTGGAGCAAAGCACTGTATACAGCCATATAGGTCAGAAAAAAATGTTTAGAAAACATTGAAAGAACTATATTCCTAAGTATCCTTTCAGCCTAAAACACAGCCATGCCATCAAAAACTGTCTACATTGTATGGGAAATGAAACCCTAACCCTAGCTTCAGGTTTTGCTAGTTAGGGTTAGGGGTCAAATATTTTTCAAAGACCATTTTCTCAATATTCCACTCATTTGACTGGAAAATGTGCTTGTCTGAATCAAGATATTAGTGTGGAATGACGATATAACACTGCCAAAACCAAAAGAGTGTGTCAGGAATGGTCAAATTAAGGTTTGAAAGGTATTCTTTCACTGGAAATTTTGTTTTAAACGGAGTGCTGAATGAATGTAAGTTTAGGATTAAGTTGTCTAAAAGTCTGAAACAACTAATACATTTTGGCTTTATTTGTTAATATGCCTTTGATTTTAAAGCCCATGGCAAGAGTTTGAAAGTTAAATCAGGTTCTATCGAACTGTTGCTTGTGGGCAATTCAGACACCATTCCTTTTTGGAGCAAAGCACTGTATACAGCCATATAGGTCAGAAAAAAATGTTAAGAAAACATTGAAAGAACTATATTCCTATGTATCCTTTCAGCCCTAAAACACAGCCATGCCATCAAAAACTGTCTACATTGTATGGGAAATGAAACCCTAACCCTAGCTTCGGGTTTTGCTAGTTAGGGTTAGGGGTCAAATATTTCTCAAAGACCATTTTCTCAATATTCCACTCATTTGACTGGAAAATGTGCTTGTCTGAATCAAGATATTAGTGTGGAATGACGATATAACACTGCCAAAACCAAAAGAGTGTGTCAGGAATGGTCAAATTAAGGTTTGAAAGGTATTCTTTCACTGGAAATTTTTTTTTAAACGGAGTGCTGAATGAATGTATCTTTAGGCTTAAGTGGCCAAAAAGTCTGAGACAACTAATACATTTTGGCTTTATTTGTTAATATGCCTTTGATTTTAAAGCCTATGGCAAGAGTTTGAAAGTTAAATCAGGTTCTATCGAACTGTTGCTTGTGGGCAATTCAGACACCATTCCTTTTTGGAGCAAAGCACTGTATACAGCCATATAGGTCAGAAAAAAATGTTTAGAAAACGTTGAAAGAACTATATTCCTAAGTATCCTTTCAGCCCTAAAACACAGCCATGCCATCAAAAACTGTCTACATTGTATGGGAAATGAAACCCTAACCCTAGCTTCGGGTTTTGCTAGTTAGGGTTAGGGGTCAAATATTTCTCAAAGACCATTTTCTCAATATTCCACTCATTTGACTGGAAAATGTGCTTGTCTGAATCAAGATATTAGTGTGGAATGACAATATAACACTGCCAAAACCAAAAGAGTGTGTCAGGAATGGTCAAATTAAGGTTTGAAAGGTATTCTTTCACTGGAAATTTTGTTTTAAACGGAGTGCTGAACGAATGTAAGTTTAGGCTTAAGTTGTCTAAAAGTATGAAACAACTAATACATATTGTTTTTATTTGTTAATATGCCTTTGATTTTAAAGCCCATGGCAAGAGTTTGAAAGTTAAGTCAGGTTCTTTCGAACTATTGCTTGTGGGCAATTCAGACACCATTCCTTTTTGGAGCAAAGCACTGTATACAGCCATATAGGTCAGAAAAAGGTGTTTAGAAAACATTGAAAGAACTATATTCCTAAGTATCCTTTCAGCCCTAAAACACAGCCATGCCATCAAAAACTGTCTACATTGTATGGGAAATAAAACCCTAACCCTAGCTTCGGGTTTTGCTAGTTAGGGTTAGGGGTCAAATATTTCTCAAAGACCATTTTCTCAATATTCCACTCATTTGACTGGAAAATGTGCTTGTCTGAATCAAGATATTAGTGTGGAATGACAATATAACACTGCCAAAACCAAAAGAGTGTGTCAGGAATGGTCAAATTAAGGTTTGAAAGGTATTCTTTCACTGGAAATTTTGTGTTAAATGGAGTGCTGAGTGAATGTACGTTTAGGCTTAAGTTGTCTAAAAGTATGAAACAACTAATACATATTGGTTTTATTTGTTAATATGCCTTTGATTTTAAAGCCCATGGCAAGAGATTGATAGTTAAATCAGGTTCTATCGAACTTTTGCTTGTGGGCATTTCAGACACCATTCCTTTTTGGAGCAAAGCACTGTATACAGCCATATAGGTCAGAAAAAAATGTTTAGAAAACATTGAAAGAACTATATTCCTAAGTATCCTTTCAGCCCTAAAACACAGCCATGCCATCAAAAACTGTCTACATTGTATGGGAAATGAAACCCTAATCCTAGCTTCGGGTTTTGCTAGTTAGGGTTAGGGGGCAAATATTTCTAAAAGACCATTTTCTCAATATGCCACTCATTTGACTGGAAAATGTGCTTGTCTGAATCAAGATATTGGTCTGAAAAGACAATACCACACTGCCAAAACCAAAAGAGTGTGACAGGAATGGTCAAATTAAGGTTTGAAAGTAATTCTTTCATTGGACATTTTGTGTTAAACGGAGTGCTGATTGAATGTACGTTTAGGCTTAAGTTGTCTAAAAGTATGAAACAACTAATACATATTGGTTTTATTTGTTAATATGCCTTTGATTTTAAAGCCCATGGCAAGAGATTGATAGTTAAATCAGGTTCTATCGAACTTTTGCTTGTGGGCATTTCAGACACCATTCCTTTTTGGAGCAAAGCACTGTATACAGCCATATAGGTCAGAAAAAAATGTTTAGAAAACATTGAAAGAACTATATTCCTAAGTATCCTTTCAGCCCTAAAACACAGCCATGCCATCAAAAACTGTCTACATTGTATGGGAAATGAAACCTTAACCCTAGCTTCCGGTTTTGCTAGTTAGGGTTAGGGGTCAAATATTTCTCAAAGACCATTTTCTCAATATGCCACTCATTTGACTGGAAAATGTGCTTGTCTGAATCAAGATATTAGTGTGGAATGACAATATAACACTGCCAAAACCAAAAGAGTGTGTCAGGAATTGTCAAATTAAGGTTTGAAAGGTATTCTTTCACTGGAAATTTTGTTTTAAACGGACTGCTGAATGAATGTAAGTTTAGGCTTAAGTTGTCTAAAAGTATGAAACAACTAATACATATTGGTTTTATTTGTTAATATGCCTTTGATTTTAAAGCCCATGGCAAAAGTTTGAAAGTTAAATCAGGTTCTTTCGAACTGTTGCTTGTGGGCAATTCAGACACCATTCCTTTTTGGAGCAAAGCACTGTATACAGCCATATAGGTCTGAAAAAAATGTTTAGAAAACATTGAAAGAACTATATTCCTAAGTATCCTTTCAGCCCTAAAACACAGCCATGCCATCAAAAACTGTCTACATTGTATGGGAAATGAAACCCTAACCCTAGCTTCGGGTTTTGCTAGTTAGGGTTAGGGGGCAAATATTTCTCAACGACCATTTTCTCAATATTCCACTCATTTGACTGGAAAATGTGCTTGTCTGAATCAAGATATTAGTGTGGAATGACAATATAACACTTCCAAAACCAAAAGAGTGTGTCAGGAATGGTCAAATTAAGGTTTGAAAGGTATTCTTTCACTGGAAATTTTGTGTTAAACGGAGTGCTGAATGAATGTACGTTTAGGATTAAGTTGTCTAAAAGTCTGAAACAATTAATACATTTTGGCTTTATTTATTAATATGCCTTTGATTTTAAAGCCCATGGCAAGAGTTTGAAACTTAAATCAGGTTCTTTCGAACTGTTGCTTGTGGGCAATTCAGACACCATTCCTTTTTGGAGCAAAGCACTGTATACAGCCATATAGGTCAGAAAAAAATGTTTAGAAAACATTGAAAGAACTATATTCCTAAGTATCCTTTCAGCCCTAAAACACAGCCATGCCATCAAAAACTGTCTACATTGTATGGGAAATGAAACCCTAACCCTAGCTTCGGGTTTTGCTAGTTAGGGTTAGGGGTGAAATATTTCTCAAAGACCATTATCTCAATATGCCACTCATTTGACTGGAAAATGTGCTTGTCTGAATCAAGATATTAGTGTGGAATGACAATATAACACTGCCAAAACCAAAAGAGTGTGTCAGGAATGGTCAAATTAAGGTTTGAAAGGTATTGTTTCACTGGAAATTTTGTTTTAAACGGAGTGCTGAATGAATGTAAGTTTAGGCTTAAGTTGTCTAAAAGTATGAAACAACTAATACATATTGGTTTTATTTGTTAATATGCCTTTGATTTTAAAGCCCATGGCAAGAGATTGATAGTTAAATCAGGTTCTATCGAACTTTTGCTTGTGGGCATTTCAGACACCATTCCTTTTTGGAGCAAAGCACTGTATACAGCCATATAGGTCTGAAAACAATGTTTAGAAAACATTGAAAGAACTATATTCCTAAGTATCCTTTCAGCCCTAAAACACAGCCATGCCATCAAAAACTGTCTACATTGTATGGGAAATGAAACCCTAACCCTAGCTTCGGGTTTTGCTAGTTAGGGTTAGGGGGCAAATATTTCTCAAAGACCATTTTCTCAATATTCCACTCATTTGACTGGAAAATGTGCTTGTCTGAATCAAGATATTAGTGTGGAATGACAATATAACACTGCCAAAACCAAAAGAGTGTGTCAGGAATGGTCAAATTAAGGTTTGAAAGGTATTCTTTCACTGGAAATTTTGTTTTAAACGGAGTGCTGAATGAATGTAAGTTTAGGCTTAAGTTGTCTAAAGGTATGAATCAACTAATACATATTGGTTTTATTTTTTAATATGCCTTTGATTTTAAAGCCCATGGAGAGAGATTGATAGTTAAATTAGGTTCTTTCGAACTGTTGCTTGTCGGGCATTTCAAACACCATTCCTTTTTGGAGCAAAGCACTGTATACAGCCATATAGGTCAGAAAAAAATGTTTAGAAAACATTGAAAGAACTATATTCCTAAATATCCTTTTAGCCCTAAAACACAGCCATGCCATCAAAAACTGTCTACATTGTATGGGAAATGAAACCCTAACCCTAGCTTCGGGTTTTACTAGTTAGGGTTAGGGGGCAAATATTTCTCAAAGACCATTTTCTCAATATTCCACTCATTTGACTGGAAAATGTGCTTGTCTGAATCAAGATATTGGTCTGAAAAGACAATACCACACTGCCAAAACCAAAAGAGTGTGACAGGAATGGTCAAATTAATTTTTGAAAGGTATTCTTTCATTGGACATTTTGTGTTAAACGGAGTGCTGAATGAATGTACGTTTAGGCTTAAGTGGCCAAAAAGCCTGAGACAACGAATACATTTTGGCTTTATTTGTTAATATGCCTTTTATTTTAAAGCCCATGGCAAGAGATTGATAGTTAAATCAGGTTCTTTCTAACTATTCCTTGTGGGCAATTCAGACACCATTCCTTTTTGGAGCAAAGCACTGTATACAGCCATATAGGTCAGAAAAAAATGTTTAGAAAACATTGAAAGAACTATATTCCTAAGTATCCTTTCAGCCCTAAAACACAGCCATGCCATCAAAAACTGTCTACATTGTATGGGAAATGAAACCCTAACCCTAGCTTCGGGTTTTGCTAGTTAGGGTTAGGGGGCAAATATTTCTCAAAGACCATTTTCTCAATATTCCACTCATTTGACTGGAAAATGTGCTTGTCTGAATCAAGATATTAGTGTGGAATGACAATATAACACTGCCAAAACCAAAAGAGTGTGTCAGGAATGGTCAAATTAAGGTTTGAAAGGTATTCTTTCACTGGAAATTTTGTTTTAAACGGAGTGCTGAATGAATGTAAGTTTAGGCTTAAGTTGTCTAAAAGTATGAAACAACTAATACATATTGGTTTTATTTGTTAATATGCCTTTGATTTTAAAGCCCATGGCAAGAGTTTGAAAGTTAAATCAGGTTCTTTCGAACTGTTGCTTGTGTGCAATTCAGACACCATTCCTTTTTGGAGCAAAGCACTGTATACAGCCATATAGGTCTGAAAAAAATGTTTAGAAAACATTGAAAGAACTATATTCCTAAGTATCCTTTCAGCCCTAAAACACAGCCATGCCATCAAAAACTGTCTACATTGTATGGGAAATGAAACCCTAACCCTAGCTTCGGGTTTTGCTAGTTAGGGTTAGGGGTCAAATATTTCTCAAAGACCATTTTCTCAATATGCCACTCATTTGACTGGAAAATGTGCTTGTCTGAATCAAGATATTAGTGTGGAATGAGAATATAACACTGCCAAAACCAAAAGAGTGTGTCAGGAATGGTCAAATTAAGGTTTGAAAGGTATTCTTTCACTGGAAATTTTGTTTTAAACGGAGTGCTGAATGAATGTAAGTTTAGGCTTAAGTTGTCTAAAAGTATGAAACAACTAATACATATTGGTTTTATTTGTTAATATGCCTTTGATTTTAAAGCCCATGGCAAGAGATTGATAGTTAAATCAGGTTCTATCGAACTTTTGCTTGTGGGCATTTCAGACACCATTCCTTTTTGGAGCAATGCAATGTATACAGCCATATAGGTCAGAAAAAAATGTTTAGAAAACATTGAAAGAACTATATTCCTAAGTATCCTTTTAGCCCTAAAACACAGCCATGCCATCAAAAACTGTCTACATTGTATGGGAAATGAAACCCTAACCCTAGCTTCGGGTTTTACTAGTTAGGGTTAGGGGGCAAATATTTCTCAAAGACCATTTTCTCAATATTCCACTCATTTGACTGGAAAATGTGTTTGTCTGAATCAAGATATTAGTGTGGAATGACAATATAACACTGCCAAAACCAAAGAGTGTGTCAGGAATGGTCAAATTAAGGTTTGAAAGGTATTCTTTCACTGGAAATTTTGTGTTAAATGGCGTGCTGAATGAATGTACGTTTAGGCTTAAGTTGTCTAAAAGTATGAAACAACTAATACATATTGGTTTTATTTGTTAATATGCCTTTGATTTTAAAGCCCATGGCAAGAGATTGATAGTTAAATCAGGTTCTATCGAACTTTTGCTTGTGGGCATTTCAGACACCATTCCTTTTTGGAGCAAAGCACTGTATACAACCATATAGGTCAGAAAAAAATGTTTAGAAAACATTGAAAGAACTATATTCCTAAGTATCCTTTCAGCCCTAAAACACAGCCATGCCATCAAAAACTGTCTACATTGTATGGGAAATGAAACCCTAACCCTAGCTTCGGGTTTTGCTAGTTAGGGTTAGAGGTCAAATATTTCTCAAAGACCATTTTCTCAATATGCCACTCATTTGACTGGAAAATGTGCTTGTCTGAATCAAGATATTAGTGTGGAATGACAATATAACACTGCCAAAACCAAAAGAGTGTGTCAGGAATGGTCAAATTAAGGTTTGAAAGGTATTCTTTCACTGGAAATTTTGTTTTAAACGGAGTGCTGAATGAATGTAAGTTTAGGCTTAAGTTGTCTAGAAGTATGAAACAACTAATACATATTGGTTTTATTTGTTAATATGCCTTTGATTTTAAAGCCCATGGCAAGAGATTGATAGTTAAATCAGGTTCTATCGAACTTTTGCTTGTGGGCATTTCAGACACCATTCCTTTTTGGAGCAATGCACTGTATACAGCCATATAGGTCAGAAAAAAATGTTTAGAAAACATTGAAAGAACTATATTCCTAAGTATCCTTTCAGCCCTAAAACACAGCCATGCCATCAAAAACTGTCTACATTGTATGGGAAATGAAACCCTAACCCTAGCTTCGGGTTTTGCTAGTTAGGGTTAGGGGGCAAATATTTCTCAACGACCATTTTCTCAATATTCCACTCATTTGACTGGAAAATGTGCTTGTCTGAATCAAGATATTAGTGTGGAATGACAATATAACACTTCCAAAACCAAAAGAGTGTGTCAGGAATGGTCAAATTAAGGTTTGAAAGGTATTCTTTCACTGGAAATTTTGTGTTAAACGGAGTGCTGAATGAATGTACGTTTAGGATTAAGTTGTCTAAAAGTCTGAAACAACTAATACATTTTGGCTTTATTTATTAATATGCCTTTGATTTTAAAGCCCATGGCAAGAGTTTGAAAATTAAATCAGGTTCTTTCGAACTGTTGCTTGTGGGCAATTCAGACACCATTCCTTTTTGGAGCAATGCAATGTATACAGCCATATAGGTCAGAAAAAAATGTTTAGAAAACATTGAAAGAACTATATTCCTAAGTATCCTTTTAGCCCTAAAACACAGCCATGCCATCAAAAACTGTCTACATTGTATGGGAAATGAAACCCTAACCCTAGCTTCGGGTTTTACTAGTTAGGGTTAGGGGGCAAATATTTCTCAAAGACCATTTTCTCAATATTCCACTCATTTGACTGGAAAATGTGTTTGTCTGAATCAAGATATTAGTGTGGAATGACAATATAACACAGCCAAAACCAAAGAGTGTGTCAGGAATGGTCAAATTAAGGTTTGAAAGGTATTCTTTCACTGGAAATTTTGTGTTAAATGGCGTGCTGAATGAATGTACGTTTAGGCTTAAGTTGTCTAAAAGTATGAAACAACTAATACATATTGGTTTTATTTGTTAATATGCCTTTGATTTTAAAGCCCATGGCAAGAGATTGATAGTTAAATCAGGTTCTATCGAACTTTTGCTTGTGGGCATTTCAGACACCATTCCTTTTTGGAGCAAAGCACTGTATACAACCATATAGGTCAGAAAAAAATGTTTAGAAAACATTGAAAGAACTATATTCCTAAGTATCCTTTCAGCCCTAAAACACAGCCATGCCATCAAAAACTGTCTACATTGTATGGGAAATGAAACCCTAACCCTAGCTTCGGGTTTTGCTAGTTAGGGTTAGAGGTCAAATATTTCTCAAAGACCATTTTCTCAATATGCCACTCATTTGACTGGAAAATGTGCTTGTCTGAATCAAGATATTAGTGTGGAATGACAATATAACACTGCCAAAACCAAAAGAGTGTGTCAGGAATGGTCAAATTAAGGTTTGAAAGGTATTCTTTCACTGGAAATTTTGTTTTAAACGGAGTGCTGAATGAATGTAAGTTTAGGCTTAAGTTGTCTAGAAGTATGAAACAACTAATACATATTGGTTTTATTTGTTAATATGCCTTTGATTTTAAAGCCCATGGCAAGAGATTGATAGTTAAATCAGGTTCTATCGAACTTTTGCTTGTGGGCATTTCAGACACCATTCCTTTTTGGAGCAATGCACTGTATACAGCCATATAGGTCAGAAAAAAATGTTTAGAAAACATTGAAAGAACTATATTCCTAAGTATCCTTTCAGCCCTAAAACACAGCCATGCCATCAAAAACTGTCTACATTGTATGGGAAATGAAACCCTAACCCTAGCTTCGGGTTTTGCTAGTTAGGGTTAGGGGGCAAATATTTCTCAACGACCATTTTCTCAATATTCCACTCATTTGACTGGAAAATGTGCTTGTCTGAATCAAGATATTAGTGTGGAATGACAATATAACACTTCCAAAACCAAAAGAGTGTGTCAGGAATGGTCAAATTAAGGTTTGAAAGGTATTCTTTCACTGGAAATTTTGTGTTAAACGGAGTGCTGAATGAATGTACGTTTAGGATTAAGTTGTCTAAAAGTCTGAAACAACTAATACATTTTGGCTTTATTTATTAATATGCCTTTGATTTTAAAGCCCATGGCAAGAGTTTGAAACTTAAATCAGGTTCTTTCGAACTGTTGCTTGTGGGCAATTCAGACACCATTCCTTTTTGGAGCAAAGCACTGTATACAGCCATATAGGTCAGAAAAAAATGTTTAGAAAACATTGAAAGAACTATATTCCTAAGTATCCTTTCAGCCCTAAAACACAGCCATGCCATCAAAAACTGTCTACATTGTATGGGAAATGAAACCCTAACCCTAGCTTCGGGTTTTGCTAGTTAGGGTTAGGGGTGAAATATTTCTCAAAGACCATTTCCTCAATATGCCACTCATTTGACTGGAAAATGTGCTTGTCTGAATCAAGATATTAGTGTGGAATGACAATATAACACTGCCAAAACCAAAAGAGTGTGTCAGGAATGGTCAAATTAAGGTTTGAAAGGTATTCTTTCACTGGAAATTTTGTTTTAAACGGAGTGCTGAATGAATGTAAGTTTAGGCTTAAGTTGTCTAAAAGTATGAAACAACTAATACATATTGGTTTTATTTGTTAATATGCCTTTGATTTTAAAGCCCATGGCAAGAGTTTGAAAGTTAAATCAGGTTCTTTCGAACTGTTGCTTGTGGGCAATTCAGACACCATTCCTTTTTGGAGCAAAGCACTGTATACAGCCATATAGGTCAGAAAAAAATGTTTAGAAAACATTGAAAGAACTATATTCCTAAGTATCCTTTCAGCCCTAAAACACAGCCATGCCATCAAAAACTGTCTACATTGTATGGGAAATGAAACCCTAACCCTAGCTTCGGGTTTTGCTAGTTAGGGTTAGGGGGCAAATATTTCTCAAAGACCATTTTCTCAATATTCCACTCATTTGACTGGAAAATGTGCTTGTCTGAATCAAGATATTAGTGTGGAATGACAATATAACACTGCCAAAACCAAAAGAGTGTGTCAGGAATGGTCAAATTAAGGTTTGAAAGATATTCTTTCACTGGAAATTTTGTGTTAAACGGAGTGCTGAATGAATGTACGTTTAGGATTAAGTTGTCTAAAAGTCTGAAACAACTAATACATTTTGGCTTTATTTATTAATATGCCTTTGATTTTAAAGCCCATGGCAAGAGTTTGAAACTTAAATCAGGTTCTTTCGAACTGTTGCTTGTGGGCAATTCAGACACCATTCCTTTTTGGAGCAAAGCACTGTATACAGCCATATAGGTCAGAAAAAAATGTTTAGAAAACATTGAAAGAACTATATTCCTAAGTATCCTTTCAGCCCTAAAACACAGCCATGCCATCAAAAACTGTCTACATTGTATGGGAAATGAAACCCTAACCCTAGCTTCGGGTTTTGCTAGTTAGGGTTAGGGGTGAAATTTTTCTCAAAGACCATTTCCTCAATATGCCACTCATTTGACTGGAAAATGTGCTTGTCTGAATCAAGAAATTGGTCTGAAAAGACAATACCACACTGCCAAAACCAAAAGAGTGTGACAGGAATGGTCAAATTAAGGTTTGAAAGGTATTCTTTCATTGGACATTTTGTGTTAAACGGAGTGCTGATTGAATGTACGTTTAGGCTTAAGTGGCCAAAAAGCCTGAGACAACGAATACATTTTGGCTTTATTTGTTAATATGCCTTTGATTTTAAAGCCCATGGCAAGAGATTGATAGTTAAATCAGGTTCTTTCGAACTATTCCTTGTGGGCAATTCAGACACCATTCCTTTTTGGAGCAAAGCACTGTATACAGCCATATAGGTCAGAAAAAAATGTTTAGAAAACATTGAAAGAACTATATTCCTAAGAATCCTTTCAGCCCTAAAACACAGCTATGCCATCAAAAACTGTCTACATTGTATGGGAAATGAAACCCTAAACCTAGCTTCGGGTTTTGCTAGTTAGGGTTAGGGGGCAAATATTTCTCAAAGACCATTTTCTCAATATTCCACTCATTTGACTGGAAAATGTGCTTGTTTGAATCAAGATATTAGTGTGGAATGACAATATAACACTGCCAAAACCAAAAGAGTGTGTCAGGAATGGTCAAATTAAGGTTTGAAAGGTATTCTTTCACTGGAAATTTTGTTTTAAACGGAGTGCTGAATGAATGTAAGTTTAGGCTTAAGTTGTCTAAAAGTATGAAACAACTAATACATTTTGGCTTTATTTGTTAATATGGCTTTGATTTTAAAGCCCATGGCAAGAGTTTGAAAGTTAAATCAGGTTCTTTCAAACTGTTTCTTGTGGGCAATTCAGACACCATTCCTTTTTGGAGCAAAGCACTGTATACAGCCATATAGTTTAGAAAAAAATGTTTAGAAAACATTGAAAGAACTATATTCCTAAGTATCCTTTCAGCCCTAAAACACAGCCATGCCATCAAAAACTGTCTACATTGTATGGGAAATGAAACCCTAACCCTAGCTTCGGGTTTTGCTAGTTAGGGTTAGGGGGCAAATATTTCTCAAAGACCATTTTCTCAATATTCCACTCATTTGACTGGAAAATGTGCTTGTCTGAATCAAGATATTAGTGTGGAAAGACAATATAACACTGCCAAAACCAAAAGAGTGTGTCAGGAATGGTCAAATTAAGGTTTGAAAGGTATTCTTTCACTGGAAATTTTGTTTTAAACGGAGTGCTGAATGAATGTAAGTTTAGGCTTAAGTTGTCTAAAAGTATGAATCAACTAATACATATTGGTTTTATTTGTAAATATGCCTTGGATTTTAAAGCCCATGGAGAGAGATTGATAGTTAAATCAGGTTCTTTCGAACTGTTGCTTGTGGGCATTTCAGACACCATTCCTTTTTGGAGCAAAGCACTGTATACAGCCATATAGGTCAGAAAAAAATGTTTAGAAAACATTGAAAGAACTATATTCCTAAGTATCCTTTCAGCCCTAAAACACAGCCATGCCATCAAAAACTGTCTACATTGTATGGGAAATGAAACCCTAACCCTAGCTTCGGGTTTTGCTAGTTAGGGTTAGGGAGCAAATATTTCTCAAAGACCATTTTCTCAATATTCCACTCATTTGACTGGAAAATGTGCTTGTCTGAATCAAGATATTAGTGTGGAATGACAATATAACACTGCCATAACCAAAAGAGTGTGTCAGGAATGGTCAAATTAAGGTTTGAAAGGTATTCTTTCACTGGAAATTTTCTGTTAAACGGAGTGCTGAATGAATGTAAGTTTAGGCTTAAGTTGTCTAAAAGTATGAAACAACTAATACATATTGGTTTTATTTGTTAATATGCCTTTGATTTTAAAGCCCATGGCAAGAGATTGATAGTTAAATCAGGTTCTATCGAACTTTTGCTTGTGGGCATTTCAGACACCATTCCTTTTTGGAGCAATGCACTGTATACAGCCATATAGGTCTGAAAAAAATGTTTAGAAAACATTGAAAGAACTATATTCCTAAGTATCCTTTCAGCCCTAAAACACAGCCATGCCATCAAAAACTGTCTACATTGTATGGGAAATGAAACACTAACCCTAGCTTCGGGTTTTGCTAGTTAGGGTTAGGGAGCAAATATTTCTCAAAGACCATTTTCTCAATATTCCACTCATTTGACTGGAAAATGTGCTTGTCTGAATCAAGATATTAGTGTGGAATGACAATATAACACTGCCATAACCAAAAGAGTGTGTCAGGAATGGTCAAATTAAGGTTTGAAAGGTATTCTTTCACTGGAAATTTTCTGTTAAACGGAGTGCTGAATGAATGTAAGTTTAGGCTTAAGTTGTCTAAAAGTATGAAACAACTAATACATATTGGTTTTATTTGTTAATATGCCTTTGATTTTAAAGCCCATGGCAAGAGATTGATAGTTAAATCAGGTTCTATCGAACTTTTGCTTGTGGGCATTTCAGACACCATTCCTTTTTGGAGCAATGCACTGTATACAGCCATATAGGTCTGAAAAAAATGTTTAGAAAACATTGAAAGAACTATATTCCTAAGTATCCTTTCAGCCCTAAAACACAGCCATGCCATCAAAAACTGTCTACATTGTATGGGAAATGAAACACTAACCCTAGCTTCGGGTTTTGCTAGTTAGGGTTAGGGAGCAAATATTTCTCAAAGACCATTTTCTCAATATTCCACTCATTTGACTGGAAAATGTGCTTGTCTGAATCAAGATATTAGTGTGGAATGACAATATAACACTGCCATAACCAAAAGAGTGTGTCAGGAATGGTCAAATTAAGGTTTGAAAGGTATTCTTTCACTGGAAATTTTCTGTTAAACGGAGTGCTGAATGAATGTAATTTAGGCTTAAGTTGTCTAAAACTCTGAAACAACTAATACATTTTGGCTTTATTTGTTAATATGCCTTTGATTTTAAAGCCCATGGCAAGAGTTTGAAAGTTAAATCAGGTTCTTTCGAACTGTTGCTTGTGGGCAATTCAGACACCATTCCTTTTTGGAGCAAAGCACTGTATACAGCCATATAGGTCAGAAAAAAATGTTTAGAAAACATTGAAAGAATTATATTCCTAAGTATCCTTTCAGCCCTAAAACACAGCCATGCCTTCAAAAACTGTCTACATTGTATGGGAATAAAACCCTAACCCTAGCTTCGGGTTTTGCTAGTTTGGGTTAGGGGGCAAATATTTCTCAAAGACCATTTTCTCAATATTCCACTCATTTGACTGGAAAATGTGCTTGTCTGAATCAAGATATTAGTGTGGAATGACAATATAACACTGCCAAAACCAAAAGAGTGTGTCAGGAATGGTCAAATTAAGGTTTGAAAGGTATTCTTTCACTGGAAATTTTGTGTTAAATGGAGTGCTGAATGAATGTACGTTTAGGCTTAAGTTGTCTAAAAGTATGAAACAACTAATACATATTGGTTTTATTTGTTAATATGCCTTTGATTTTAAAGCCCATGGCAAGAGTTTGTAAGTTAAATCAGGTTCTTTCGAACTGTTGCTTGTCGGGCAATTCAGACACCATTCCTTTTTGGAGCAAAGCACTGTATACAGCCATATAGGTCAGAAAAAAATGTTTAGAAAACATTGAAAGAACTATATTCCTAAGTATCCTTTCAGCCCTAAAACACAGCCATGCCATCAAAAACTGTCTACATTGTATGGGAAATGAAACCCTAACCCTAGCTTCGGGTTTTGCTAGTTAGGGTTAGGGGGCAAATATTTCTCAAAGACCATTTTCTCAATATTCCACTCATTTGACTGGAAAATGTGCTTGTCTGAATCAAGATATTAGTGTGGAATGACAATATAACACTGCCAAAACCAAAAGAGTGTGTCAGGAATGGTCAAATTAAGGTTTGAAAGGTATTCTTTCACTGGAAATTTTGTTTTGAACGGAGTTCTGAATGAATGTAAGTTTAGGCTTAAGTTGTCTAAAAGTATGAAACAACTAATACATATTGGTTTTATTTGTTAATATGCCTTTGATTTTAAAGCCCATGGCAAGAGATTGATAGTTAAATCAGGTTCTATCGAACTTTTGCTTGTGGGCATTTCAGACACCATTCCTTTTTTGAGCAATGCACTGTATACAGACATATAGGTCAGAAAAAAATGTTTAGAAAACATTTAAAGAACTATATTCCTAAGTATCCTTTCAGCCCTAAAACACAGCCATGCCATCAAAAACTGTCTACATTGTATGGGAAATGAAACCCTAACCCTAGCTTCGGGTTTTGCTAGTTAGGGTTAGGGAGCAAATATTTCTCAAAGACCATTTTCTCAATATTCCACTCATTTGACTGGAAAATGTGCTTGTCTGAATCAAGATATTAGTGTGGAATGACAATATAACACTGCCATAACCAAAAGAGTGTGTCAGGAATGGTCAAATTAAGGTTTGAAAGGTATTCTTTCACTGGAAATTTTCTGTTAAACGGAGTGCTGAATGAATGTAATTTAGGCTTAAGTTGTCTAAAAGTCTGAAACAACTAATACATTTTGGCTTTATTTGTTAATATGCCTTTGATTTTAAAGCCCATGGCAAGAGTTTGAAAGTTAAATCAGGTTCTTTCAAACTGTTGCTTGTGGGCAATTCAGACACCATTCCTTTTTGGAGCAAAGCACTGTATACAGCCATATAGGTCAGAAAAAAATGTTTAGAAAACATTGAAAGAACTATATTCCTAAGTATCCTTTCAGCCCTAAAACACAGCCATGCCATCAAAAACTGTCTACATTGTATGGGAAATGAAACCCTAACCCTAGCTTCGGGTTTTGCTAGTTAGGGTTAGGGGTCAAATATTTCTCAAAGACCATTTTCTCAATATTCCACTCATTTGACTGGAAAATGTTCTTGTCTGAATCAAGATATTAGTGTGGAATGACAATATAACAGTGCCAAAACCAAAAGAGTGTGTCAGGAATGGTCAAATTAAGGTTTGAAAGGTATTCTTTCACTGGTAATTTTGTGTTAAACGGAGTGCTGAATGAATGTAAGTTCCGGCTTAAGATGTCTAAAAGTCTGAAACAACTAATACATTTTGGCTTTATTTGTTAATATGCCTTTGATTTTAAAGCCCATGGCAAGAGTTTGTAAGTTAAATCAGGTTCTTTCGAACTGTTGCTTGTCGGGCAATTCAGACACCATTCCTTTTTGGAGCAAAGCACTGTATACAGCCATATAGGTCAGAAAAAAATGTTTAGAAAACATTGAAAGAACTATATTCCTAAGTATCCTTTCAGCCCTAAAACACAGCCATGCCATCAAAAACTGTCTACATTGTATGGGAAATGAAACCCTAACCCTAGCTTCGGGTTTTGCTAGTTAGGGTTAGGGGGCAAATATTTCTCAAAGACCATTTTCTCAATATTCCACTCATTTGACTGGAAAATGTGCTTGTCTGAATCAAGATATTAGTGTGGAATGACAATATAACACTGCCAAAACCAAAAGAGTGTGTCAGGAATGGTCAAATTAAGGTTTGAAAGGTATTCTTTCACTGGAAATTTTGTTTTAAACGGAGTTCTGAATGAATGTAAGTTTAGGCTTAAGTTGTCTAAAAGTATGAAACAACTAATACATTTTGGCTTTATTTGTTAATATGGCTTTGATTTTAAAGCCCATGGCAAGAGTTTGAAAGTTAAATCAGGTTCTTTCAAACTGTTTCTTGTGGGCAATTCAGACACCATTCCTTTTTGGAGCAAAGCACTGTATACAGCCATATAGGTCAGAAAAAAATGTTTAGAAAACATTGAAAGAACTATATTCCTAAGTATCCTTTTAGCCCTAAAACACAGCCATGCCATCAAAAACTGTCTACATTGTATGGGAAATGAAACCCTAACCCTAGCTTCGGGTTTTGCTAGTTAGGGTTAGGGAGCAAATATTTCTCAAAGACCATTTTCTCAATATTCCACTCATTTGACTGGAAAATGTGCTTGTCTGAATCAAGATATTAGTGTGGAATGACAATATAACACTGCCATAACCAAAAGAGTGTGTCAGGAATGGTCAAATTAAGGTTTGAAAGGTATTCTTTCACTGGAAATTTTCTGTTAAACGGAGTGCTGAATGAATGTAAGTTTAGGCTTAAGTTGTCTAAAAGTATGAAACAACTAATACATATTGGTTTTATTTGTTAATATGCCTTTGATTTTAAAGCCCATGGCAAGAGATTGATAGTTAAATCAGGTTCTATCGAACTTTTGCTTGTGGGCATTTCAGACACCATTCCTTTTTGGAGCAATGCACTGTATACAGCCATATAGGTCTGAAAAAAATGTTTAGAAAACATTGAAAGAACTATATTCCTAAGTATCCTTTCAGCCCTAAAACACAGCCATGCCATCAAAAACTGTCTACATTGTATGGGAAATGAAACCCTAACCCTAGCTTTGGGTTTTGCTAGTTAGGGTTAGGGGGCAAATATTTCTCAAAGACCATTTTCTCAATATTCCACTCATTTGACTGGAAAATGTGCTTGTCTGAATCAAGATATTAGTGTGGAAAGACAATATAACACTGCCAAAACCAAAAGAGTGTGTCAGGAATGGTCAAATTAAGGTTTGAAAGGTATTCTTTCACTGGAAATTTTGTTTTAAACGGAGTGCTGAATGAATGTAAGTTTAGGCTTAAGTTGTCTAAAAGTATGAATCAACTAATACATATTGGTTTTATTTGTAAATATGCCTTGGATTTTAAAGCCCATGGAGAGAGATTGATAGTTAAATCAGGTTCTTTCGAACTGTTGCTTGTGGGCATTTCAGACACCATTCCTTTTTGGAGCAATGCACTGTATACAGCCATATAGGTCTGAAAAAAATGTTTAGAAAACATTGAAAGAACTATATTCCTAAGTATCCTTTCAGCCCTAAAACACAGCCATGCCATCAAAAACTGTCTACATTGTATGGGAAATGAAACACTAACCCTAGCTTCGCGTTTTGCTAGTTAGGGTTAGGGAGCAAATATTTCTCAAAGACCATTTTCTCAATATTCCACTCATTTGACTGGAAAATGTGCTTGTCTGAATCAAGATATTAGTGTGGAATGACAATATAACACTGCCATAACCAAAAGAGTGTGTCAGGAATGGTCAAATTAAGGTTTGAAAGGTATTCTTTCACTGGAAATTTTCTGTTAAACGGAGTGCTGAATGAATGTAATTTAGGCTTAAGTTGTCTAAAACTCTGAAACAACTAATACATTTTGGCTTTATTTGTTAATATGCCTTTGATTTTAAAGCCCATGGCAAGAGTTTGAAAGTTAAATCAGGTTCTTTCGAACTGTTGCTTGTGGGCAATTCAGACACCATTCCTTTTTGGAGCAAAGCACTGTATACAGCCATATAGGTCAGAAAAAAATGTTTAGAAAACATTGAAAGAATTATATTCCTAAGTATCCTTTCAGCCCTAAAACACAGCCATGCCTTCAAAAACTGTCTACATTGTATGGGAATAAAACCCTAACCCTAGCTTCGGGTTTTGCTAGTTAGGGTTAGGGGTCAAATATTTCTCAAAGACCATTTTCTCGATATTCCACTAATTTGACTGGAAAATGTCCTTGTCTGAATCAAGATATTAGTGTGGAATGACAATATAACACTGCCAAAACCAAAAGAGTGTGTCAGGAATGGTCAAATTAAGGTTTGAAAGGTATTCTTTCACTTGAAATTTTGTTTTAAACGGAGTTCTGAATGAATGTAAGTTTAGGCTTAAGTTGTCTAAAAGTATGAAACAACTAATACATATTGGTTTTATTTGTTAATATGCCTTTGATTTTAAAGCCCATGGCAAGAGATTGATAGTTAAATCAGGTTCTATCGAACTTTTGCTTGTGGGCATTTCAGATACCATTCCTTTTTGGAGCAAAGCACTGTATACAGCCATATAGGTCAGAAAAAAATGTTTAGAAAACATTGAAAGAACTATATTCCTAAGTATCCTTTCAGCCCTAAAACACAGCCATGCCATCAAAAACTGTCTACATTGTATGGGAAATGAAACCCTAACCCTAGCTTCGGGTTTTGCTAGTTAGGGTTAGGGAGCAAATATTTCTCAAAGACCATTTTCTCAATATTCCACTCATTTGACTGGAAAATGTGCTTGTCTGAATCAAGATATTAGTGTGGAATGACAATATAACACTGCCATAACCAAAAGAGTGTGTCAGGAATGGTCAAATTAAGGTTTGAAAGGTATTCTTTCACTGGAAATTTTCTGTTAAACGGAGTGCTGAATGAATGTAATTTAGGCTTAAGTTGTCTAAAAGTCTGAAACAACTAATACATTTTGGCTTTATTTGTTAATATGCCTTTGATTTTAAAGCCCATGGCAAGAGTTTGAAGGTTAAATCAGGTTCTTTCAAAGTGTTGCTTGTGGGCAATTCAGACACCATTCCTTTTTGGAGCAAAGCACTGTATACAGCCATTTAGGTCAGAAAAAAATGTTTAGAAAACATTGAAATAACTATATTCCTAAGTATCCTTTCAGCCCTAAAACACAGCCATGCCATCAAAAACTGTCTACATTGTATGGGAAATGAAACCCTAACCCTAGCTTCGGGTTTTGCTAGTTAGGGTTAGGGAGCAAATATTTCTCAAAGACCATTTTCTCAATATTCCACTCATTTGACTGGAAAATGTGCTTGTCTGAATCAAGATATTAGTGTGGAATGACAATATAACACTGCCATAACCAAAAGAGTGTGTCAGGAATGGTCAAATTAAGGTTTGAAAGGTATTCTTTCACTGGTAATTTAGTGTTAAACGGAGTGCTGAATGAATGTAAGTTCAGGCTTAAGATGTCTAAAAGTCTGAAACAACTAATACATATTGGCTTTATTTGTTAATATGCCTTTGATTTTAAAGCCCATGGCAAGAGTTTGTAAGTTAAATCAGGTTCTTTCGAACTGTTGCTTGTCGGGCAATTCAGACACCATTCCTTTTTGGAGCAAACCACTGTATACAGCCATATAGGTCAGAAAAAAATGTTTAGAAAACATTGAAAGAATTATATTCCTAAGTATCCTTTCAGCCCTAAAACACAGCCATGCCTTCAAAAACTGTCTACATTGTATGGGAATAAAACCCTAACCCTAGCTTCGGGTTTTGCTAGTTAGGGTTAGGGGTCAAATATTTCTCAAAGACCATTTTCTCAATATGCCACTCATTTGACTGGAAAATGTGCTTGTCTGAATCAAGATATTAGTGTGGAATGACAATATAACACTGCCAAAACCAAAAGAGTGTGTCAGGAATGGTCAAATTAAGGTTTGAAAGGTATTCTTTCACTGGAAATTTTGTTTTAAACGGAGTTCTGAATGAATGTAAGTTTAGGCTTAAGTTGTCTAAAAGTATGAATCAACTAATACATATTGGTTTTTTTTGTTAATATGCCTTTGATTTTAAAGCCCATGGCAAGAGATTGATAGTTAAATCAGGTTCTTTCGAACTGTTGCTTGTGGGCATTTCAGACACCATTCCTTTTTGGAGCAAAGCACTGTATACAGCCATATAGGTCAGAAAAAAATGTTTAGAAAACATTGAAAGAACTATATTCCTAAGTATCCTTTCAGCCCTAAAACACAGCCATGCCATCAAAAACTGTCTACATTGTATGGGAAATGAAGCCCTAACCCTAGCTTCGGGTTTTGCTAGTTAGGGTTAGGGGTCATATATTTCTCAAAGACCATTTTCTCAATATTCCACTCATTTGACTGGAAAATGTGCTTGTCTGAATCAAGATATTAGTGTGGAATAACAATATAACACTGCCAAAACCAAAAGAGTGTGTCAGGAATGGTCAAATTAAGGTTTGAAAGGTATTCTTTCACTGGAAATTTTGTTTTAAACGGAGTGCTGAATGAATGTACGTTTAGGATTAAGTTGTCTAAAAGTCTGAAACAACTAATACATTTTGGCTTTATTTGTTAATATGCCTTTGATTTTAAAGCCCATAGCAAGAGTTTGAAAGTTAAATCAGGTTCTTTCGAACTGTTGCTTGTGGGCAATTCAGACACCATTCCTTTTTGGAGCAAAGCACTGTATACAGCCATATAGGTCTGAAAAAAATGTTTAGAAAACATTGAAAGAACTATATTCCTAAGTATCCTTTCAGCCCTAAAACACAGCCATGCCATCAAAAACTGTCTACATTGTATGGGAAATGAAACCCTAACCCTAGCTTCGGGTTTTGCTAGTTAGGGTTAGGGGTCAAATATTTCTCAAAGACCATTTTCTCAATATGCCACTCATTTGACTGGAAAATGTGCTTGTCTGAATCAAGATATTAGTGTGGAATGACAATATAACACTGCCAAAACCAAAAGAGTGTGTCAGGAATGGTCAAATTAAGGTTTGAAAGGTATTCTCTCACTGGAAATTTTGTTTTAAACGGAGTTCTGAATGAATGTAAGTTTAGGCTTAAGTTGTCTAAAAGTCTGAAACAACTAATACATATTGGTTTTATTTGTTAATATGCCTTTATTTTAAAGCCCATGTCAAGAGATTGATAGTTTAATCAGGTTCTATCGAACTTTTGCTTGTGGGCATTTCAGACACCATTCCTTTTTGGAGCAATGCACTGTATACAGCCATATAGGTCTGAAAAAAATGTTTAGAAAACATTTAAAGAACTATATTCCTAAGTATCCTTTCAGCCCTAAAACACAGCCATGCCATCAAAAACTGTATACATTGTATGGGAAATGAAACCCTAACCCTAGCTTCGGGTTTTGCTAGTTAGGGTTAGGGGGCAAATATTTCTCAAAGACCATTTTCTCAATATTCCACTCATTTGACTGGAAAATGTGCTTGTCTGAATCAAGATATTAGTGTGGAATGACAATATAACACTGCCAAAACCAAAAGAGTGTGTCAGGAATGGTCAAATTAAGGTTTGAAAGGTATTCTTTCACTGGAAATTTTGTTTTAAACGGAGTGCTGAATGAATGTAAGTTTAGGCTTAAGTTGTCTAAAAGTATGAATCAACTAATACATATTGGTTTTATTTGTTAATATGCCTTTGATTTTAAAGCCCATGGAGAGAGATTGATAGTTAAATCAGGTTCTTTCGAACTGTTGCTTGTGGGCATTTCAGACACCATTCCTTTTTGGAGCAAAGCACTGTATACAGCCATATAGGTCAGAAAAAAATGTTTAGAAAACACTGAAAGAACTATATTCCTAAGTATCCTTTCAGCCCTAAAACACAGCCATGCCATCAAAAACTGTCTACATTGTATGGGAAATGAAGCCCTAACCCTAGCTTCGGGTTTTGCTAGTTAGGGTTAGGGGTCAAATATTTCTCAAAGACCATTTTCTCAATATTCCACTCATTTGACTGGAAAATGTGCTTGTCTGAATCAAGATATTAGTGTGGAATGACAATATAACACTGCCAAAACCAAAAGAGTGTGTCAGGAATGGTCAAATTAAGGTTTGAAAGGTATTCTTTCACTGGAAATTTTGTTTTAAACGGAGTGCTGAATGAATGTAAGTTTAGGCTTAAGTTGTCTAAAAGTATGAATCAACTAATACATATTGGTTTTATTTGTTAAAATGCCTTTGATTTTAAAGCCCATGGAGAGACATTGATAGTTAAATCAGGTTCTTTCGAACTGTTGCTTGTGGGCATTTCAGACACCATTCCTTTTTGGAGCAAAGCACTGTATACAGCCATATAGGTCAGAAAAAAATGTTTAGAAAACATTGAAAGAATTATATTCCTAAGTATCCTTTCAGCCCTAAAACACAGCCATGCCTTCAAAAACTGTCTACATTGTATGGGAAATGAAACCCTAACCCTAGCTTCGGGTTTTGCTAGTTAGGGTTAGGGGTCAAATATTTCTCAAAAACCATTTTCTCAATATGCCACTCATTTGACTGGAAAATGTGCTTGTCTGAATCAAGATATTAGTGTGGAATGACAATATAACACTGCCAAAACCAAAAGAGTGTGTCAGGAATGGTCAAATTAAGGTTTGAAAGGTATTCTTTCACTGGAAATTTTCTGTTAAACGGAGTGCTGAATGAATGTAAGTTTAGGCTTAAGTTGTCTAAAAGTATGAAACAACTAATACATATTGGTTTTATTTGTTAATATGCCTTTGATTTTAAAGCCCATGGCAAGAGATTGATAGTTAAATCAGGTTCTATCGAACTTTTGCTTGTGGGCATTTCAGACACCATTCCTTTTTGGAGCAATGCACTGTATACAGCCATATAGGTCAGAAAAAAATGTTTAGAAAACATTGAAAGAACTATATTCCTAAGTATCGTTTCAGCCCTAAAACACAGCCATGCCATCAAAAACTGTCTACATTGTATGGGAAATGAAACCCTAACCCTAGCTTCGGGTTTTGCTAGTTAGGGTTAGGGGTCAAATATTTCTCAAAGACCATTTTCTCAATATTCCACTCATTTGACTGGAAAATGTCCTTGTCTGAATCAAGATATTAGTGTGGAATGACAATATAACAGTGCCAAAACCAAAAGAGTGTGTCAGGAATGGTCAAATTAAGGTTTGAAAGGTATTCTCTCACTGGAAATTTTGTTTTAAACGGAGTTCTGAATGAATGTAAGTTTAGGCTTAAGTTGTCTAAAAGTATGAATCAACTAATACATATTGGTTTTATTTGTTAATATGCCTTTGATTTTAAAGCCCATGGAGAGAGATTGATAGTTAAATCAGGTTCTTTCGAACTGTTGCTTGTGGGCATTTCAGACACCATTCCTTTTTGGAGCAAAGCACTGTATACAGCCATATAGGTCAGAAAAAAATGTTTAGAAAACACTGAAAGAACTATATTCCTAAGTATCCTTTCAGCCCTAAAACACAGCCATGCCATCAAAAACTGTCTACATTGTATGGGAAATGAAGCCCTAACCCTAGCTTCGGGTTTTGCTAGTTAGGGTTAGGGGTCAAATATTTCTCAAAGACCATTTTCTCAATATTCCACTCATTTGACTGGAAAATGTGCTTGTCTGAATCAAGATATTAGTGTGGAATGACAATATAACACTGCCAAAACCAAAAGAGTGTGTCAGGAATGGTCAAATTAAGGTTTGAAAGGTATTCTTTCACTGGAAATTTTGTTTTAAACGGAGTGCTGAATGAATGTAAGTTTAGGCTTAAGTTGTCTAAAAGTATGAATCAACTAATACATATTGGTTTTATTTGTTAAAATGCCTTTGATTTTAAAGCCCATGGAGAGAGATTGATAGTTAAATCAGGTTCTTTCGAACTGTTGCTTGTGGGCATTTCAGACACCATTCCTTTTTGGAGCAAAGCACTGTATACAGCCATATAGGTCAGAAAAAAATGTTTAGAAAACATTGAAAGAATTATATTCCTAAGTATCCTTTCAGCCCTAAAACACAGCCATGCCTTCAAAAACTGTCTACATTGTATGGGAAATGAAACCCTAACCCTAGCTTCGGGTTTTGCTAGTTAGGGTTAGGGGTCAAATATTTCTCAAAGACCATTTTCTCAATATGCCACTCATTTGACTGGAAAATGTGCTTGTCTGAATCAAGATATTAGTGTGGAATGACAATATAACACTGCCAAAACCAAAAGAGTGTGTCAGGAATGGTCAAATTAAGGTTTGAAAGGTATTCTTTCACTGGAAATTTTCTGTTAAACGGAGTGCTGAATGAATGTAAGTTTAGGCTTAAGTTGTCTAAAAGTATGAAACAACTAATACATATTGGTTTTATTTGTTAATATGCCTTTGATTTTAAAGCCCATGGCAAGAGATTGATAGTTAAATCAGGTTCTATCGAACTTTTGCTTGTGGGCATTTCAGACTCCATTCCTTTTTGGAGCAAAGCACTGTATACAGCCATATAGGTCAGAAAAAAATGTTTAGAAAACATTGAAAGAACTATATTCCTAAGTATCCTTTCAGCCCTAAAACACAGCCATGCCATCAAAACTGTCTACATTGTATGGGAAATGAAGCCCTAACCCTAGCTTCGGGTTTTGCTAGTTAGGGTTATGGGGCAAATATTTCTCAAAGACCATTTTCTCAATATTCCACTCATTTGACTGGAAAATGTGCTTGTCTGAATCAAGATATTAGTGTGGAATGACCATATAACAGTGCCAAAACCAAAAGAGTGTGTCAGGAATGGTCAAATTAAGGTTTGAAAGGTATTCTTTCACTGGAAATTTTCTGTTAAACGGAGTGCTGAATGAATGTAATTTAGGCTTAAGTTGTCTAAAAGTCTGAAACAACTAATACATTTTGGCTTTATTTGTTAATATGCCTTTGATTTTAAAGCCCATGGCAAGAGTTTGAAAGTTAAATCAGGTTCTTTCAAACTGTTGCTTGTGGGCAATTCAGACACCATTCCTTTTTGGAGCAAAGCACTGTATACAGCCATATAGGTCAGAAAAAAATGTTTAGAAAACATTGAAAGAACTATATTCCTAAGTATCGTTTCAGCCCTAAAACACAGCCATGCCATCAAAAACTGTATACATTGTATGGGAAATGAAACCCTAACCCTAGCTTCGGGTTTTGCTAGTTAGGGTTAGGGGTCAAATATTTCTCAAAGACCATTTTCTCAATATTCCACTCATTTGACTGGAAAATGTCCTTGTCTGAATCAAGATATTAGTGTGGAATGACAATATAACAGTGCCAAAACCAAAAGAGTGTGTCAGGAATGGTCAAATTAAGGTTTGAAAGGTATTCTCTCACTGGAAATTTTGTTTTAAACGGAGTTCTGAATGAATGTAAGTTTAGGCTTAAGTTGTCTAAAAGTATGAAACAACTAATACATATTGGTTTTATTTGTTAATATGCCTTTGATTTTAAAGCCCATGGCAAGAGATTGATAGTTTAATCAGGTTCTATCGAACTTTTGCTTGTGGGCATTTCAGACACCATTCCTTTTTGGAGCAATGCACTGTATACAGCCATATAGGACTGAAAAAAATGTTTAGAAAACATTTAAAGAACTATATTCCTAAGTATCCTTTCAGCCCTAAAACACAGCCATGCCATCAAAAACTGTATACATTGTATGGGAAATGAAACCCTAACCCTAGCTTCGGGTTTTGCTAGTTAGGGTTAGGGGTCAAATATTTCTCAAAGACCATTTTCTCAATATTCCACTCATTTGACTGGAAAATGTGCTTGTCTGAATCAAGATATTAGTGTGGAATGACAATATAACACTGCCAAAACCAAAAGAGTGTGTCAGGAATGGTCAAATTAAGGTTTGAAAGGTATTCTTTCACTGGAAATTTTGTTTTAAACGGAGTGCTGAATGAATGTAAGTTTAGGCTTAAGTTGTCTAAAAGTATGAATCAACTAATACATATTGGTTTTATTTGTTAAAATGCCTTTGATTTTAAAGCCCATGGAGAGAGATTGATAGTTAAATCAGGTTCTTTCGAACTGTTGCTTGTGGGCATTTCAGACACCATTCCTTTTTGGAGCAAAGCACTGTATACAGCCATATAGGTCAGAAAAAAATGTTTAGAAAACATTGAAAGAATTATATTCCTAAGTATCCTTTCAGCCCTAAAACACAGCCATGCCTTCAAAAACTGTCTACATTGTATGGGAAATGAAACCCTAACCCTAGCTTCGGGTTTTGCTAGTTAGGGTTAGGGGTCAAATATTTCTCAAAGACCATTTTCTCAATATGCCACTCATTTGACTGGAAAATGTGCTTGTCTGAATCAAGATATTAGTGTGGAATGACAATATAACACTGCCAAAACCAAAAGAGTGTGTCAGGAATGGTCAAATTAAGGTTTGAAAGGTATTCTTTCACTGGAAATTTTCTGTTAAACGGAGTGCTGAATGAATGTAAGTTTAGGCTTAAGTTGTCTAAAAGTATGAAACAACTAATACATATTGGTTTTATTTGTTAATATGCCTTTGATTTTAAAGCCCATGGCAAGAGATTGATAGTTAAATCAGGTTCTTTCGAACTGTTGCTTGTGGGCATTTCAGACACCATTCCTTTTTGGAGCAAAGCACTGTATACAGCCATATAGGTCAGAAAAAAATGTTTAGAAAACATTGAAAGAACTATATTCCTAAGTATCCTTTCAGCCCTAAAACACAGCCATGCCATCAAAACTGTCTACATTGTATGGGAAATGAAGCCCTAACCCTAGCTTCGGGTTTTGCTAGTTAGGGTTATGGGGCAAATATTTCTCAAAGACCATTTTCTCAATATTCCACTCATTTGACTGGAAAATGTGCTTGTCTGAATCAAGATATTAGTGTGGAATGACCATATAACAGTGCCAAAACCAAAAGAGTGTGTCAGGAATGGTCAAATTAAGGTTTGAAAGGTATTCTTTCACTGGAAATTTTCTGTTAAACGGAGTGCTGAATGAATGTAATTTAGGCTTAAGTTGTCTAAAAGTCTGAAACAACTAATACATTTTGGCTTTATTTGTTAATATGCCTTTGATTTTAAAGCCCATGGCAAGAGTTTGAAAGTTAAATCAGGTTCTTTCAAACTGTTGCTTGTGGGCAATTCAGACACCATTCCTTTTTGGAGCAAAGCACTGTATACAGCCATATAGGTCAGAAAAAAATGTTTAGAAAACATTGAAAGAACTATATTCCTAAGTATCGTTTCAGCCCTAAAACACAGCCATGCCATCAAAAACTGTATACATTGTATGGGAAATGAAACCCTAACCCTAGCTTCGGGTTTTGCTAGTTAGGGTTAGGGGTCAAATATTTCTCAAAGACCATTTTCTCAATATTCCACTCATTTGACTGGAAAATGTCCTTGTCTGAATCAAGATATTAGTGTGGAATGACAATATAACAGTGCCAAAACCAAAAGAGTGTGTCAGGAATGGTCAAATTAAGGTTTGAAAGGTATTCTCTCACTGGAAATTTTGTTTTAAACGGAGTTCTGAATGAATGTAAGTTTAGGCTTAAGTTGTCTAAAAGTATGAAACAACTAATACATATTGGTTTTATTTGTTAATATGCCTTTGATTTTAAAGCCCATGGCAAGAGATTGATAGTTTAATCAGGTTCTATCGAACTTTTGCTTGTGGGCATTTCAGACACCATTCCTTTTTGGAGCAATGCACTGTATACAGCCATATAGGACTGAAAAAAATGTTTAGAAAACATTTAAAGAACTATATTCCTAAGTATCCTTTCAGCCCTAAAACACAGCCATGCCATCAAAAACTGTATACATTGTATGGGAAATGAAACCCTAACCCTAGCTTCGGGTTTTGCTAGTTAGGGTTAGGGGTCAAATATTTCTCAAAGACCATTTTCTCAATATTCCACTCATTTGACTGGAAAATGTGCTTGTCTGAATCAAGATATTAGTGTGGAATGACAATATAACACTGCCAAAACCAAAAGAGTGTGTCAGGAATGGTCAAATTAAGGTTTGAAAGGTATTCTTTCACTGGAAATTTTGTTTTAAACGGAGTGCTGAATGAATGTAAGTTTAGGCTTAAGTTGTCTAAAAGTATGAATCAACTAATACATATTGGTTTTATTTGTTAAAATGCCTTTGATTTTAAAGCCCATGGAGAGAGATTGATAGTTAAATCAGGTTCTTTCGAACTGTTGCTTGTGGGCATTTCAGACACCATTCCTTTTTGGAGCAAAGCACTGTATACAGCCATATAGGTCAGAAAAAAATGTTTAGAAAACATTGAAAGAATTATATTCCTAAGTATCCTTTCAGCCCTAAAACACAGCCATGCCTTCAAAAACTGTCTACATTGTATGGGAAATGAAACCCTAACCCTAGCTTCGGGTTTTGCTAGTTAGGGTTAGGGGTCAAATATTTCTCAAAGACCATTTTCTCAATATGCCACTCATTTGACTGGAAAATGTGCTTGTCTGAATCAAGATATTAGTGTGGAATGACAATATAACACTGCCAAAACCAAAAGAGTGTGTCAGGAATGGTCAAATTAAGGTTTGAAAGGTATTCTTTCACTGGAAATTTTCTGTTAAACGGAGTGCTGAATGAATGTAAGTTTAGGCTTAAGTTGTCTAAAAGTATGAAACAACTAATACATATTGGTTTTATTTGTTAATATGCCTTTGATTTTAAAGCCCATGGCAAGAGATTGATAGTTAAATCAGGTTCTATCGAACTTTTGCTTGTGGGCATTTCAGACTCCATTCCTTTTTGGAGCAAAGCACTGTATACAGCCATATAGGTCAGAAAAAAATGTTTAGAAAACATTGAAAGAACTATATTCCTAAGTATCCTTTCAGCCCTAAAACACAGCCATGCCATCAAAACTGTCTACATTGTATGGGAAATGAAGCCCTAACCCTAGCTTCGGGTTTTGCTAGTTAGGGTTATGGGGCAAATATTTCTCAAAGACCATTTTCTCAATATTCCACTCATTTGACTGGAAAATGTGCTTGTCTGAATCAAGATATTAGTGTGGAATGACAATATAACAGTGCCAAAACCAAAAGAGTGTGTCAGGAATGGTCAAATTAAGGTTTGAAAGGTATTCTTTCACTGGAAATTTTCTGTTAAACGGAGTGCTGAATGAATGTAATTTAGGCTTAAGTTGTCTAAAAGTCTGAAACAACTAATACATTTTGGCTTTATTTGTTAATATGCCTTTGATTTTAAAGCCCATGGCAAGAGTTTGAAAGTTAAATCAGGTTCTTTCAAACTGTTGCTTGTGGGCAATTCAGACACCATTCCTTTTTGGAGCAAAGCACTGTATACAGCCATATAGGTCAGAAAAAAATGTTTAGAAAACATTGAAAGAACTATATTCCTAAGTATCGTTTCAGCCCTAAAACACAGCCATGCCATCAAAAACTGTATACATTGTATGGGAAATGAGACCCTAACCCTAGCTTCGGGTTTTGCTAGTTAGGGTTAGGGGTCAAATATTTCTCAAAGACCATTTTCTCAATATTCCACTCATTTGACTGGAAAATGTCCTTGTCTGAATCAAGATATTAGTGTGGAATGACAATATAACAGTGCCAAAACCAAAAGAGTGTGTCAGGAATGGTCAAATTAAGGTTTGAAAGGTATTCTCTCACTGGAAATTTTGTTTTAAACGGAGTTCTGAATGAATGTAAGTTTAGGCTTAAGTTGTCTAAAAGTATGAAACAACTAATACATATTGGTTTTATTTGTTAATATGCCTTTGATTTTAAAGCCCATGGCAAGAGATTGATAGTTTAATCAGGTTCTATCGAACTTTTGCTTGTGGGCATTTCAGACACCATTCCTTTTTGGAGCAATGCACTGTATACAGCCATATAGGACTGAAAAAAATGTTTAGAAAACATTTAAAGAACTATATTCCTAAGTATCCTTTCAGCCCTAAAACACAGCCATGCCATCAAAAACTGTATACATTGTATGGGAAATGAAACCCTAACCCTAGCTTCGGGTTTTGCTAGTTAGGGTTAGGGGGCAAATATTTCTCAAAGACCATTTTCTCAATATTCAACTCATTTGACTGGAAAATGTGCTTGTCTGAATCAAGATATTAGTGTGGAATGACAATATAACACTGCCAAAACCAAAAGAGTGTGTCAGGAATGGTCAAATTAAGGTTTGAAAGGTATTCTTTCACTGGAAATTTTGTTTTAAACGGAGTGCTGAATGAATGTAAGTTTAGGCTTAAGTTGTCTAAAAGTATGAATCAACTAATACATATTGGTTTTATTTGTTAATATGCCTTTGATTTTAAAGCCCATGGAGAGAGATTGATAGTTAAATCAGGTTCTTTCGAACTGTTGCTTGTGGGCATTTCAGACTCCATTCCTTTTTGGAGCAAAGCACTGTATACAGCCATATAGGTCAGAAAAAAATGTTTAGAAAACATTGAAAGAACTATATTCCTAAGTATCCTTTCAGCCCTAAAACACAGCCATGCCATCAAAAACTGTCTACATTGTATGGGAAATGAAGCCCTAACCCTAGCTTCGGGTTTTGCTAGTTAGGGTTAGGGGTCAAATATTTCTCAAAGACCATTTTCTCAATATTCCACTCATTTGACTGGAAAATGTGCTTGTCTGAATCAAGATATTAGTGTGGAATGACAATATAACACTGCCAAAACCAAAAGAGTGTGTCAGGAATGGTCAAATTAAGGTTTGAAAGGTATTCTTTCACTGGTAATTTTGTGTTAAACGGAGTGCTGAATGAATGTAAGTTCAGGCTTAAGATGTCTAAAAGTCTGAAACAACTAATACATTTTGGCTTTATTTGTTAATATGCCTTTGATTTTAAAGCCCATGGCAAGAGTTTGTAAGTTAAATCAGGTTCTTTCGAACTGTTGCTTGTCGGGCAATTCAGACACCATTCCTTTTTGGAGCAAACCACTGTATACAGCCATATAGGTCAGAAAAAAATGTTTAGAAAACATTGAAAGAACTATATTCCTAAGTATCCTTTCAGGCTAAAACACAGCCATGCCATCAAAAACTGTCTACATTGTATGGGAAATGAAACCCTAACCCTAGCTTCGGGTTTTGCTAGTTAGGGTTAGGGGTCAAATATTTCTCAAAGACCATTTTCTCAATATTCCACTCATTTGACTGGAAAATGTGCTTGTCTGAATCAAGATATTAGTGTGGAATGACAATATAACACTGCCAAAACCAAAAGAGTGTGTCAGGAATGGTCAAATTAAGGTTTGAAAGGTATTCTCTCACTGGAAATTTTGTTTTAAACGGAGTTCTGAATGAATGTAAGTTTAGGCTTAAGTTGTCTAAAAGTCTGAAACAACTAATACATATTGGTTTTATTTGTTAATATGCCTTTGATTTTAAAGCCCATGGCAAGAGATTGATAGTTTAATCAGGTTCTATCGAACTTTTGCTTGTGGGCATTTCAGACACCATTCCTTTTTGGAGCAATGCACTGTATACAGCCATATAGGTCTGAAAAAAATGTTTAGAAAACATTTAAAGAACTATATTCCTAAGTATCCTTTCAGCCCTAAAACACAGCCATGCCATCAAAAACTGTATACATTGTATGGGAAATGAAACCCTAACCCTAGCTTCGGGTTTTGCTAGTTAGGGTTAGGGGGCAAATATTTCTCAAAGACCATTTTCTCAATATTCCACTCATTTGACTGGAAAATGTGCTTGTCTGAATCAAGATATTAGTGTGGAATGACAATATAACACTGCCAAAACCAAAAGAGTGTGTCAGGAATGGTCAAATTAAGGTTTGAAAGGTATTCTTTCACTGGAAATTTTGTTTTAAACGGAGTGCTGAATGAATGTAAGTTTAGGCTTAAGTTGTCTAAAAGTATGAATCAACTAATACATATTGGTTTTATTTGTTAATATGCCTTTGATTTTAAAGCCCATGGAGAGAGATTGATAGTTAAATCAGGTTCTTTCGAACTGTTGCTTGTGGGCATTTCAGACACCATTCCTTTTTGGAGCAAAGCACTGTATACAGCCATATAGGTCAGAAAAAAATGTTTAGAAAACATTGAAAGAACTATATTCCTAAGTATCCTTTTAGCCCTAAAACACAGCCATGCCATCAAAAACTGTCTACATTGTATGGGAAATGAAGCCCTAACCCTAGCTTCGGGTTTTGCTAGTTAGGGTTAGGGGTCAAATATTTCTTAAAGACCATTTTCTCAATATTCCACTCATTTGACTGGAAAATGTGCTTGTCTGAATCAAGATATTAGTGTGGAATGACAATATAACACTGCCAAAACCAAAAGAGTGTGTCAGGAATGGTCAAATTAAGGTTTGAAAGGTATTCTTTCACTGGAAATTTTGTTTTAAACGGAGTGCTGAATGAATGTACGTTTAGGATTAAGTTGTCTAAAAGTCTGAAACAACTAATACATATTGGTTTTATTTGTTAATATGCCTTTGATTTTAAAGCCCATGGCAAGAGATTGATAGTTTAATCAGGTTCTATCGAACTTTTGCTTGTGGGCATTTCAGACACCATTCCTTTTTGGAGCAATGCACTGTATACAGCCATATAGGTCTGAAAAAAATGTTTAGAAAACATTTAAAGAACTATATTCCTAAGTATCCTTTCAGCCCTAAAACACAGCCATGCCATCAAAAACTGTATACATTGTATGGGAAATGAAACCCTAACCCTAGCTTCGGGTTTTGCTAGTTAGGGTTAGGGGGCAAATATTTCTCAAAGACCATTTTCTCAATATTCCACTCATTTGACTGGAAAATGTGCTTGTCTGAATCAAGATATTAGTGTGGAATGACAATATAACACTGCCAAAACCAAAAGAGTGTGTCAGGAATGGTCAAATTAAGGTTTGAAAGGTATTCTTTCACTGGAAATTTTGTTTTAAACGGAGTGCTGAATGAATGTAAGTTTAGGCTTAAGTTGTCTAAAAGTATGAATCAACTAATACATATTGGTTTTATTTGTTAATATGCCTTTGATTTTAAAGCCCATGGAGAGAGATTGATAGTTAAATCAGGTTCTTTCGAACTGTTGCTTGTGGGCATTTCAGACACCATTCCTTTTTGGAGCAAAGCACTGTATACAGCCATATAGGTCAGAAAAAAATGTTTAGAAAACACTGAAAGAACTATATTCCTAAGTATCCTTTCAGCCCTAAAACACAGCCATGCCATCAAAAACTGTCTACATTGTATGGGAAATGAAGCCCTAACCCTAGCTTCGGGTTTTGCTAGTTAGGGTTAGGGGTCAAATATTTCTCAAAGACCATTTTCTCAATATTCCACTCATTTGACTGGAAAATGTGCTTGTCTGAATCAAGATATTAGTGTGGAATGACAATATAACACTGCCAAAACCAAAAGAGTGTGTCAGGAATGGTCAAATTAAGGTTTGAAAGGTATTCTTTCACTGGAAATTTTGTTTTAAACGGAGTGCTGAATGAATGTAAGTTTAGGCTTAAGTTGTCTAAAAGTATGAATCAACTAATACATATTGGTTTTATTTGTTAAAATGCCTTTGATTTTAAAGCCCATGGAGAGACATTGATAGTTAAATCAGGTTCTTTCGAACTGTTGCTTGTGGGCATTTCAGACACCATTCCTTTTTGGAGCAAAGCACTGTATACAGCCATATAGGTCAGAAAAAAATGTTTAGAAAACATTGAAAGAATTATATTCCTAAGTATCCTTTCAGCCCTAAAACACAGCCATGCCTTCAAAAACTGTCTACATTGTATGGGAAATGAAACCCTAACCCTAGCTTCGGGTTTTGCTAGTTAGGGTTAGGGGTCAAATATTTCTCAAAAACCATTTTCTCAATATGCCACTCATTTGACTGGAAAATGTGCTTGTCTGAATCAAGATATTAGTGTGGAATGACAATATAACACTGCCAAAACCAAAAGAGTGTGTCAGGAATGGTCAAATTAAGGTTTGAAAGGTATTCTTTCACTGGAAATTTTCTGTTAAACGGAGTGCTGAATGAATGTAAGTTTAGGCTTAAGTTGTCTAAAAGTATGAAACAACTAATACATATTGGTTTTATTTGTTAATATGCCTTTGATTTTAAAGCCCATGGCAAGAGATTGATAGTTAAATCAGGTTCTATCGAACTTTTGCTTGTGGGCATTTCAGACACCATTCCTTTTTGGAGCAATGCACTGTATACAGCCATATAGGTCAGAAAAAAATGTTTAGAAAACACTGAAAGAACTATATTCCTAAGTATCCTTTCAGCCCTAAAACACAGCCATGCCATCAAAAACTGTCTACATTGTATGGGAAATGAAGCCCTAACCCTAGCTTCGGGTTTTGCTAGTTAGGGTTAGGGGTCAAATATTTCTCAAAGACCATTTTCTCAATATTCCACTCATTTGACTGGAAAATGTGCTTGTCTGAATCAAGATATTAGTGTGGAATGACAATATAACACTGCCAAAACCAAAAGAGTGTGTCAGGAATGGTCAAATTAAGGTTTGAAAGGTATTCTTTCACTGGAAATTTTGTTTTAAACGGAGTGCTGAATGAATGTAAGTTTAGGCTTAAGTTGTCTAAAAGTATGAATCAACTAATACATATTGGTTTTATTTGTTAAAATGCCTTTGATTTTAAAGCCCATGGAGAGAGATTGATAGTTAAATCAGGTTCTTTCGAACTGTTGCTTGTGGGCATTTCAGACACCATTCCTTTTTGGAGCAAAGCACTGTATACAGCCATATAGGTCAGAAAAAAATGTTTAGAAAACATTGAAAGAATTATATTCCTAAGTATCCTTTCAGCCCTAAAACACAGCCATGCCTTCAAAAACTGTCTACATTGTATGGGAAATGAAACCCTAACCCTAGCTTCGGGTTTTGCTAGTTAGGGTTAGGGGTCAAATATTTCTCAAAGACCATTTTCTCAATATGCCACTCATTTGACTGGAAAATGTGCTTGTCTGAATCAAGATATTAGTGTGGAATGACAATATAACACTGCCAAAACCAAAAGAGTGTGTCAGGAATGGTCAAATTAAGGTTTGAAAGGTATTCTTTCACTGGAAATTTTCTGTTAAACGGAGTGCTGAATGAATGTAAGTTTAGGCTTAAGTTGTCTAAAAGTATGAAACAACTAATACATATTGGTTTTATTTGTTAATATGCCTTTGATTTTAAAGCCCATGGCAAGAGATTGATAGTTAAATCAGGTTCTATCGAACTTTTGCTTGTGGGCATTTCAGACTCCATTCCTTTTTGGAGCAAAGCACTGTATACAGCCATATAGGTCAGAAAAAAATGTTTAGAAAACATTGAAAGAACTATATTCCTAAGTATCCTTTCAGCCCTAAAACACAGCCATGCCATCAAAACTGTCTACATTGTATGGGAAATGAAGCCCTAACCCTAGCTTCGGGTTTTGCTAGTTAGGGTTATGGGGCAAATATTTCTCAAAGACCATTTTCTCAATATTCCACTCATTTGACTGGAAAATGTGCTTGTCTGAATCAAGATATTAGTGTGGAATGACCATATAACAGTGCCAAAACCAAAAGAGTGTGTCAGGAATGGTCAAATTAAGGTTTGAAAGGTATTCTTTCACTGGAAATTTTCTGTTAAACGGAGTGCTGAATGAATGTAATTTAGGCTTAAGTTGTCTAAAAGTCTGAAACAACTAATACATTTTGGCTTTATTTGTTAATATGCCTTTGATTTTAAAGCCCATGGCAAGAGTTTGAAAGTTAAATCAGGTTCTTTCAAACTGTTGCTTGTGGGCAATTCAGACACCATTCCTTTTTGGAGCAAAGCACTGTATACAGCCATATAGGTCAGAAAAAAATGTTTAGAAAACATTGAAAGAACTATATTCCTAAGTATCGTTTCAGCCCTAAAACACAGCCATGCCATCAAAAACTGTATACATTGTATGGGAAATGAAACCCTAACCCTAGCTTCGGGTTTTGCTAGTTAGGGTTAGGGGTCAAATATTTCTCAAAGACCATTTTCTCAATATTCCACTCATTTGACTGGAAAATGTCCTTGTCTGAATCAAGATATTAGTGTGGAATGACAATATAACAGTGCCAAAACCAAAAGAGTGTGTCAGGAATGGTCAAATTAAGGTTTGAAAGGTATTCTCTCACTGGAAATTTTGTTTTAAACGGAGTTCTGAATGAATGTAAGTTTAGGCTTAAGTTGTCTAAAAGTATGAAACAACTAATACATATTGGTTTTATTTGTTAATATGCCTTTGATTTTAAAGCCCATGGCAAGAGATTGATAGTTTAATCAGGTTCTATCGAACTTTTGCTTGTGGGCATTTCAGACACCATTCCTTTTTGGAGCAATGCACTGTATACAGCCATATAGGACTGAAAAAAATGTTTAGAAAACATTTAAAGAACTATATTCCTAAGTATCCTTTCAGCCCTAAAACACAGCCATGCCATCAAAAACTGTATACATTGTATGGGAAATGAAACCCTAACCCTAGCTTCGGGTTTTGCTAGTTAGGGTTAGGGGTCAAATATTTCTCAAAGACCATTTTCTCAATATTCCACTCATTTGACTGGAAAATGTGCTTGTCTGAATCAAGATATTAGTGTGGAATGACAATATAACACTGCCAAAACCAAAAGAGTGTGTCAGGAATGGTCAAATTAAGGTTTGAAAGGTATTCTTTCACTGGAAATTTTGTTTTAAACGGAGTGCTGAATGAATGTAAGTTTAGGCTTAAGTTGTCTAAAAGTATGAATCAACTAATACATATTGGTTTTATTTGTTAAAATGCCTTTGATTTTAAAGCCCATGGAGAGAGATTGATAGTTAAATCAGGTTCTTTCGAACTGTTGCTTGTGGGCATTTCAGACACCATTCCTTTTTGGAGCAAAGCACTGTATACAGCCATATAGGTCAGAAAAAAATGTTTAGAAAACATTGAAAGAATTATATTCCTAAGTATCCTTTCAGCCCTAAAACACAGCCATGCCTTCAAAAACTGTCTACATTGTATGGGAAATGAAACCCTAACCCTAGCTTCGGGTTTTGCTAGTTAGGGTTAGGGGTCAAATATTTCTCAAAGACCATTTTCTCAATATGCCACTCATTTGACTGGAAAATGTGCTTGTCTGAATCAAGATATTAGTGTGGAATGACAATATAACACTGCCAAAACCAAAAGAGTGTGTCAGGAATGGTCAAATTAAGGTTTGAAAGGTATTCTTTCACTGGAAATTTTCTGTTAAACGGAGTGCTGAATGAATGTAAGTTTAGGCTTAAGTTGTCTAAAAGTATGAAACAACTAATACATATTGGTTTTATTTGTTAATATGCCTTTGATTTTAAAGCCCATGGCAAGAGATTGATAGTTAAATCAGGTTCTATCGAACTTTTGCTTGTGGGCATTTCAGACTCCATTCCTTTTTGGAGCAAAGCACTGTATACAGCCATATAGGTCAGAAAAAAATGTTTAGAAAACATTGAAAGAACTATATTCCTAAGTATCCTTTCAGCCCTAAAACACAGCCATGCCATCAAAACTGTCTACATTGTATGGGAAATGAAGCCCTAACCCTAGCTTCGGGTTTTGCTATTTAGGGTTATGGGGCAAATATTTCTCAAAGACCATTTTCTCAATATTCCACTCATTTGACTGGAAAATGTGCTTGTCTGAATCAAGATATTAGTGTGGAATGACAATATAACACTGCCAAAACCAAAAGAGTGTGTCAGGAATGGTCAAATTAAGGTTTGAAAGGTATTCTTTCACTGGAAATTTTCTGTTAAACGGAGTGCTGAATGAATGTAATTTAGGCTTAAGTTGTCTAAAAGTCTGAAACAACTAATACATTTTGGCTTTATTTGTTAATATGCCTTTGATTTTAAAGCCCATGGCAAGAGTTTGAAAGTTAAATCAGGTTCTTTCAAACTGTTGCTTGTGGGCAATTCAGACACCATTCCTTTTTGGAGCAAAGCACTGTATACAGCCATATAGGTCAGAAAAAAATGTTTAGAAAACATTGAAAGAACTATATTCCTAAGTATCGTTTCAGCCCTAAAACACAGCCATGCCATCAAAAACTGTATACATTGTATGGGAAATGAGACCCTAACCCTAGCTTCGGGTTTTGCTAGTTAGGGTTAGGGGTCAAATATTTCTCAAAGACCATTTTCTCAATATTCCACTCATTTGACTGGAAAATGTCCTTGTCTGAATCAAGATATTAGTGTGGAATGACAATATAACAGTGCCAAAACCAAAAGAGTGTGTCAGGAATGGTCAAATTAAGGTTTGAAAGGTATTCTCTCACTGGAAATTTTGTTTTAAACGGAGTTCTGAATGAATGTAAGTTTAGGCTTAAGTTGTCTAAAAGTATGAAACAACTAATACATATTGGTTTTATTTGTTAATATGCCTTTGATTTTAAAGCCCATGGCAAGAGATTGATAGTTTAATCAGGTTCTATCGAACTTTTGCTTGTGGGCATTTCAGACACCATTCCTTTTTGGAGCAATGCACTGTATACAGCCATATAGGACTGAAAAAAATGTTTAGAAAACATTTAAAGAACTATATTCCTAAGTATCCTTTCAGCCCTAAAACACAGCCATGCCATCAAAAACTGTATACATTGTATGGGAAATGAAACCCTAACCCTAGCTTCGGGTTTTGCTAGTTAGGGTTAGGGGGCAAATATTTCTCAAAGACCATTTTCTCAATATTCAACTCATTTGACTGGAAAATGTGCTTGTCTGAATCAAGATATTAGTGTGGAATGACAATATAACACTGCCAAAACCAAAAGAGTGTGTCAGGAATGGTCAAATTAAGGTTTGAAAGGTATTCTTTCACTGGAAATTTTGTTTTAAACGGAGTGCTGAATGAATGTAAGTTTAGGCTTAAGTTGTCTAAAAGTATGAATCAACTAATACATATTGGTTTTATTTGTTAATATGCCTTTGATTTTAAAGCCCATGGAGAGAGATTGATAGTTAAATCAGGTTCTTTCGAACTGTTGCTTGTGGGCATTTCAGACTCCATTCCTTTTTGGAGCAAAGCACTGTATACAGCCATATAGGTCAGAAAAAAATGTTTAGAAAACATTGAAAGAACTATATTCCTAAGTATCCTTTCAGCCCTAAAACACAGCCATGCCATCAAAAACTGTCTACATTGTATGGGAAATGAAGCCCTAACCCTAGCTTCGGGTTTTGCTAGTTAGGGTTAGGGGTCAAATATTTCTCAAAGACCATTTTCTCAATATTCCACTCATTTGACTGGAAAATGTGCTTGTCTGAATCAAGATATTAGTGTGGAATGACAATATAACACTGCCAAAACCAAAAGAGTGTGTCAGGAATGGTCAAATTAAGGTTTGAAAGGTATTCTTTCACTGGTAATTTTGTGTTAAACGGAGTGCTGAATGAATGTAAGTTCAGGCTTAAGATGTCTAAAAGTCTGAAACAACTAATACATTTTGGCTTTATTTGTTAATATGCCTTTGATTTTAAAGCCCATGGCAAGAGTTTGTAAGTTAAATCAGGTTCTTTCGAACTGTTGCTTGTCGGGCAATTCAGACACCATTCCTTTTTGGAGCAAACCACTGTATACAGCCATATAGGTCAGAAAAAAATGTTTAGAAAACATTGAAAGAACTATATTCCTAAGTATCCTTTCAGGCTAAAACACAGCCATGCCATCAAAAACTGTCTACATTGTATGGGAAATGAAACCCTAACCCTAGCTTCGGGTTTTGCTAGTTAGGGTTAGGGGTCAAATATTTCTCAAAGACCATTTTCTCAATATTCCACTCATTTGACTGGAAAATGTGCTTGTCTGAATCAAGATATTAGTGTGGAATGACAATATAACACTGCCAAAACCAAAAGAGTGTGTCAGGAATGGTCAAATTAAGGTTTGAAAGGTATTCTCTCACTGGAAATTTTGTTTTAAACGGAGTTCTGAATGAATGTAAGTTTAGGCTTAAGTTGTCTAAAAGTCTGAAACAACTAATACATATTGGTTTTATTTGTTAATATGCCTTTGATTTTAAAGCCCATGGCAAGAGATTGATAGTTTAATCAGGTTCTATCGAACTTTTGCTTGTGGGCATTTCAGACACCATTCCTTTTTGGAGCAATGCACTGTATACAGCCATATAGGTCTGAAAAAAATGTTTAGAAAACATTTAAAGAACTATATTCCTAAGTATCCTTTCAGCCCTAAAACACAGCCATGCCATCAAAAACTGTATACATTGTATGGGAAATGAAACCCTAACCCTAGCTTCGGGTTTTGCTAGTTAGGGTTAGGGGGCAAATATTTCTCAAAGACCATTTTCTCAATATTCCACTCATTTGACTGGAAAATGTGCTTGTCTGAATCAAGATATTAGTGTGGAATGACAATATAACACTGCCAAAACCAAAAGAGTGTGTCAGGAATGGTCAAATTAAGGTTTGAAAGGTATTCTTTCACTGGAAATTTTGTTTTAAACGGAGTGCTGAATGAATGTAAGTTTAGGCTTAAGTTGTCTAAAAGTATGAATCAACTAATACATATTGGTTTTATTTGTTAATATGCCTTTGATTTTAAAGCCCATGGAGAGAGATTGATAGTTAAATCAGGTTCTTTCGAACTGTTGCTTGTGGGCATTTCAGACACCATTCCTTTTTGGAGCAAAGCACTGTATACAGCCATATAGGTCAGAAAAAAATGTTTAGAAAACATTGAAAGAACTATATTCCTAAGTATCCTTTTAGCCCTAAAACACAGCCATGCCATCAAAAACTGTCTACATTGTATGGGAAATGAAGCCCTAACCCTAGCTTCGGGTTTTGCTAGTTAGGGTTAGGGGTCAAATATTTCTTAAAGACCATTTTCTCAATATTCCACTCATTTGACTGGAAAATGTGCTTGTCTGAATCAAGATATTAGTGTGGAATGACAATATAACACTGCCAAAACCAAAAGAGTGTGTCAGGAATGGTCAAATTAAGGTTTGAAAGGTATTCTTTCACTGGAAATTTTGTTTTAAACGGAGTGCTGAATGAATGTACGTTTAGGATTAAGTTGTCTAAAAGTCTGAAACAACTAATACATATTGGTTTTATTTGTTAATATGCCTTTGATTTTAAAGCCCATGGCAAGAGATTGATAGTTTAATCAGGTTCTATCGAACTTTTGCTTGTGGGCATTTCAGACACCATTCCTTTTTGGAGCAATGCACTGTATACAGCCATATAGGTCTGAAAAAAATGTTTAGAAAACATTTAAAGAACTATATTCCTAAGTATCCTTTCAGCCCTAAAACACAGCCATGCCATCAAAAACTGTATACATTGTATGGGAAATGAAACCCTAACCCTAGCTTCGGGTTTTGCTAGTTAGGGTTAGGGGGCAAATATTTCTCAAAGACCATTTTCTCAATATTCCACTCATTTGACTGGAAAATGTGCTTGTCTGAATCAAGATATTAGTGTGGAATGACAATATAACACTGCCAAAACCAAAAGAGTGTGTCAGGAATGGTCAAATTAAGGTTTGAAAGGTATTCTTTCACTGGAAATTTTCTGTTAAACGGAGTGCTGAATGAATGTAAGTTTAGGATTAAGTTGTCTAAAAGTATGAAACAACTAATACATATTGGTTTTATTTGTTAATATGCCTTTGATTTTAAAGCCCATGGAGAGAGATTGATAGTTAAATCAGGTTCTTTCGAACTGTTGCTTGTGGGCATTTCAGACACCATTCCTTTTTGGAGCAAAGCACTGTATACAGCCATATAGGTCAGAAAAAAATGTTTAGAAAACACTGAAAGAACTATATTCCTAAGTATCCTTTCAGCCCTAAAACACAGCCATGCCATCAAAAACTGTCTACATTGTATGGGAAATGAAGCCCTAACCCTAGCTTCGGGTTTTGCTAGTTAGGGTTAGGGGTCAAATATTTCTCAAAGACCATTTTCTCAATATGCCACTCATTTGACTGGAAAATGTGCTTGTCTGAATCAAGATATTAGTGTGGAATGACAATATAACACTGCCAAAACCAAAAGAGTGTGTCAGGAATGGTCAAATTAAGGTTTGAAAGGTATTCTTTCACTGGAAATTTTCTGTTAAACGGAGTGCTGAATGAATGTAAGTTTAGGCTTAAGTTGTCTAAAAGTATGAAACAACTAATACATATTGGTTTTATTTGTTAATATGCCTTTGATTTTAAAGCCCATGGCAAGAGATTGATAGTTAAATCAGGTTCTATCGAACTTTTGCTTGTGGGCATTTCAGACACCATTCCTTTTTGGAGCAATGCACTGTATACAGCCATATAGGTCTGAAAAAAATGTTTAGAAAACATTGAAAGAACTATATTCCTAAGTATCCTTTCAGCCCTAAAACACAGCCATGCCATCAAAACTGTCTACATTGTATGGGAAATGAAACCCTAACCCTAGCTTCGGGTTTTGCTAGTTAGGGTTATGGGGCAAATATTTCTCAAAGACCATTTTCTCAATATTCCACTCATTTGACTGGAAAATGTGCTTGTCTGAATCAAGATATTAGTGTGGAATGACAATATAACACTGCCATAACCAAAAGAGTGTGTCAGGAATGGTCAAATTAAGGTTTGAAAGGTATTCTTTCACTGGAAATTTTGTTTTAAACGGAGTGCTGAATGAATGTACGTTTAGGATTAAGTTGTCTAAAAGTCTGAAACAACTAATACATATTGGTTTTATTTGTTAATATGCCTTTGATTTTAAAGCCCATGGCAAGAGATTGATAGTTTAATCAGGTTCTATCGAACTTTTGCTTGTGGGCATTTCAGACACCATTCCTTTTTGGAGCAATGCACTGTATACAGCCATATAGGTCTGAAAAAAATGTTTAGAAAACATTTAAAGAACTATATTCCTAAGTATCCTTTCAGCCCTAAAACACAGCCATGCCATCAAAAACTGTATACATTGTATGGGAAATGAAACCCTAACCCTAGCTTCGGGTTTTGCTAGTTAGGGTTAGGGGGCAAATATTTCTCAAAGACCATTTTCTCAATATTCCACTCATTTGACTGGAAAATGTGCTTGTCTGAATCAAGATATTAGTGTGGAATGACAATATAACACTGCCAAAACCAAAAGAGTGTGTCAGGAATGGTCAAATTAAGGTTTGAAAGGTATTCTTTCACTGGAAATTTTGTTTTAAACGGAGTGCTGAATGAATGTAAGTTTAGGCTTAAGTTGTCTAAAAGTATGAATCAACTAATACATATTGGTTTTATTTGTTAATATGCCTTTGATTTTAAAGCCCATGGAGAGAGATTGATAGTTAAATCAGGTTCTTTCGAACTGTTGCTTGTGGGCATTTCAGACACCATTCCTTTTTGGAGCAAAGCACTGTATACAGCCATATAGGTCAGAAAAAAATGTTTAGAAAACACTGAAAGAACTATATTCCTAAGTATCCTTTCAGCCCTAAAACACAGCCATGCCATCAAAAACTGTCTACATTGTATGGGAAATGAAGCCCTAACCCTAGCTTCGGGTTTTGCTAGTTAGGGTTAGGGGTCAAATATTTCTCAAAGACCATTTTCTCAATATGCCACTCATTTGACTGGAAAATGTGCTTGTCTGAATCAAGATATTAGTGTGGAATGACAATATAACACTGCCAAAACCAAAAGAGTGTGTCAGGAATGGTCAAATTAAGGTTTGAAAGGTATTCTTTCACTGGAAATTTTCTGTTAAACGGAGTGCTGAATGAATGTAAGTTTAGGCTTAAGTTGTCTAAAAGTATGAAACAACTAATACATATTGGTTTTATTTGTTAATATGCCTTTGATTTTAAAGCCCATGGCAAGAGATTGATAGTTAAATCAGGTTCTATCGAACTTTTGCTTGTGGGCATTTCAGACACCATTCCTTTTTGGAGCAATGCACTGTATACAGCCATATAGGTCTGAAAAAAATGTTTAGAAAACATTGAAAGAACTATATTCCTAAGTATCCTTTCAGCCCTAAAACACAGCCATGCCATCAAAACTGTCTACATTGTATGGGAAATGAAACCCTAACCCTAGCGTCGGGTTTTGCTAGTTAGGGTTATGGGGCAAATATTTCTCAAAGACCATTTTCTCAATATTCCACTCATTTGACTGGAAAATGTGCTTGTCTGAATCAAGATATTAGTGTGGAATGACAATATAACACTGCCATAACCAAAAGAGTGTGTCAGGAATGGTCAAATTAAGGTTTGAAAGGTATTCTTTCACTGGAAATTTTCTGTTAAACGGAGTGCTGAATGAATGTAATTTAGGCTTAAGTTGTCTAAAAGTCTGAAACAACTAATACATTTTGGCTTTATTTGTTAATATGCCTTTGATTTTAAAGCCCATGGCAAGAGTTTGAAAGTTAAATCAGGTTCTTTCAAACTGTTGCTTGTGGGCAATTCAGACACCATTCCTTTTTGGAGCAAAGCACTGTATACAGCCATATAGGTCAGAAAAAAATGTTTAGAAAACATTGAAAGAACTATATTCCTAAGTATCCTTTCAGCCCTAAAACACAGCCATGCCATCAAAAACTGTCTACATTGTATGGGAAATGAAACCCTAACCCTAGCTTCGGGTTTTGCTAGTTAGGGTTAGGGGTCAAATATTTCTCAAAGACCATTTTCTCAATATTCCACTCATTTGACTGGAAAATGTCCTTGTCTGAATCAAGATATTAGTGTGGAATGACAATATAACAGTGCCAAAACCAAAAGAGTGTGTCAGGAATGGTCAAATTAAGGTTTTAAAGGTATTCTCTCACTGGAAATTTTGTTTTAAACGGAGTTCTGAATGAATGTAAGTTTAGGCTTAAGTTGTCTAAAAGTATGAAACAACTAATACATATTGGTTTTATTTGTTAATATGCCTTTGATTTTAAAGCCCATGGCAAGAGATTGATAGTTTAATCAGGTTCTATCGAACTTTTGCTTGTGGGCATTTCAGACACCATTCCTTTTTGGAGCAATGCACTGTATACAGCCATATAGGACTGAAAAAAATGTTTAGAAAACATTTAAAGAACTATATTCCTAAGTATCCTTTCAGCCCTAAAACACAGCCATGCCATCAAAAACTGTATACATTGTATGGGAGATGAAACCCTAACCCTAGCTTCGGGTTTTGCTAGTTAGGGTTAGGGGGCAAATATTTCTCAAAGACCATTTTCTCAATATTCAACTCATTTGACTGGAAAATGTGCTTGTCTGAATCAAGATATTAGTGTGGAATGATAATATAACACTGCCAAAACCAAAAGAGTGTGTCAGGAATGGTCAAATTAAGGTTTGAAAGGTATTCTTTCACTGGAAATTTTGTTTTAAACGGAGTGCTGAATGAATGTAAGTTTAGGCTTAAGTTGTCTAAAAGTATGAATCAACTAATACATATTGGTTTTATTTGTTAATATGCCTTTGATTTTAAAGCCCATGGAGAGAGATTGATAGTTAAATCAGGTTCTTTCGAACTGTTGCTTGTGGGCATTTCAGACTCCATTCCTTTTTGGAGCAAAGCACTGTATACAGCCATATAGGTCAGAAAAAAATGTTTAGAAAACATTGAAAGAACTATATTCCTAAGTATCCTTTCAGCCCTAAAACACAGCCATGCCATCAAAAACTGTCTACATTGTATGGGAAATGAAGCCCTAACCCTAGCTTCGGGTTTTGCTAGTTAGGGTTAGGGGTCAAATATTTCTCAAAGACCATTTTCTCAATATTCCACTCATTTGACTGGAAAATGTGCTTGTCTGAATCAAGATATTAGTGTGGAATGACAATATAACAGTGCCAAAACCAAAAGAGTGTGTCAGGAATGGTCAAATTAAGGTTTGAAAGGTATTCTTTCACTGGTAATTTTGTGTTAAACGGAGTGCTGAATGAATGTAAGTTTAGGCTTAAGTTGTCTAAAAGTCTGAAACAACTAATACATATTGGTTTTATTTGTTAATATGCCTTTGATTTTAAAGCCCATGGCAAGAGATTGATAGTTTAATCAGGTTCTATCGAACTTTTGCTTGTGGGCATTTCAGACACCATTCCTTTTTGGAGCAATGCACTGTATACAGCCATATAGGTCTGAAAAAAATGTTTAGAAAACATTTAAAGAACTATATTCCTAAGTATCCTTTCAGCCCTAAAACACAGCCATGCCATCAAAAACTGTATACATTGTATGGGAAATGAAACCCTAACCCTAGCTTCGGGTTTTGCTAGTTAGGGTTAGGGGGCAAATATTTCTCAAAGATCATTTTCTCAATATTCCACTCATTTGACTGGAAAATGTGCTTGTCTGAATCAAGATATTAGTGTGGAATGACAATATAACACTGCCAAAACCAAAAGAGTGTGTCAGGAATGGTCAAATTAAGGTTTGAAAGGTATTCTTTCACTGGAAATTTTGTTTTAAACGGAGTGCTGAATGAATGTAAGTTTAGGCTTAAGTTGTCTAAAAGTATGAATCAACTAATACATATTGGTTTTATTTGTTAATATGCCTTTGATTTTAAAGCCCATGGAGAGAGATTGATAGTTAAATCAGGTTCTTTCGAACTGTTGCTTGTGGGCATTTCAGACACCATTCCTTTTTGGAGCAAAGCACTGTATACAGCCATATAGGTCAGAAAAAAATGTTTAGAAAACATTGAAAGAACTATATTCCTAAGTATCCTTTTAGCCCTAAAACACAGCCATGCCATCAAAAACTGTCTACATTGTATGGGAAATGAAGCCCTAACCCTAGCTTCGGGTTTTGCTAGTTAGGGTTAGGGGTCAAATATTTCTTAAAGACCATTTTCTCAATATTCCACTCATTTGACTGGAAAATGTGCTTGTCTGAATCAAGATATTAGTGTGGAATGACAATATAACACTGCCAAAACCAAAAGAGTGTGTCAGGAATGGTCAAATTAAGGTTTGAAAGGTATTCTTTCACTGGAAATTTTGTTTTAAACGGAGTGCTGAATGAATGTACGTTTAGGATTAAGTTGTCTAAAAGTCTGAAACAACTAATACATATTGGTTTTATTTGTTAATATGCCTTTGATTTTAAAGCCCATGGCAAGAGATTGATAGTTTAATCAGGTTCTATCGAACTTTTGCTTGTGGGCATTTCAGACACCATTCCTTTTTGGAGCAATGCACTGTATACAGCCATATAGGTCTGAAAAAAATGTTTAGAAAACATTTAAAGAACTATATTCCTAAGTATCCTTTCAGCCCTAAAACACAGCAATGCCATCAAAAACTGTATACATTGTATGGGAAATGAAACCCTAACCCTAGCTTCGGGTTTTGCTAGTTAGGGTTAGGGGGCAAATATTTCTCAAAGACCATTTTCTCAATATTCCACTCATTTGACTGGAAAATGTGCTTGTCTGAATCAAGATATTAGTGTGGAATGACAATATAACACTGCCAAAACCAAAAGAGTGTGTCAGGAATGGTCAAATTAAGGTTTGAAAGGTATTCTTTCACTGGAAATTTTGTTTTAAACGGAGTGCTGAATGAATGTAAGTTTAGGCTTAAGTTGTCTAAAAGTATGAATCAACTAATACATATTGGTTTTATTTGTTAATATGCCTTTGATTTTAAAGCCCATGGAGAGAGATTGATAGTTAAATCAGGTTCTTTCGAACTGTTGCTTGTGGGCATTTCAGACACCATTCCTTTTTGGAGCAAAGCACTGTATACAGCCATATAGGTCAGAAAAAAATGTTTAGAAAACACTGAAAGAACTATATTCCTAAGTATCCTTTCAGCCCTAAAACACAGCCATGCCATCAAAAACTGTCTACATTGTATGGGAAATGAAGCCCTAACCCTAGCTTCGGGTTTTGCTAGTTAGGGTTAGGGGTCAAATATTTCTCAAAGACCATTTTCTCAATATTCCACTCATTTGACTGGAAAATGTGCTTGTCTGAATCAAGATATTAGTGTGGAATGACAATATAACACTGCCAAAACCAAAAGAGTGTGTCAGGAATGGTCAAATTAAGGTTTGAAAGGTATTCTTTCACTGGTAATTTTCTGTTAAACGGAGTGCTGAATGAATGTAAGTTTAGGCTTAAGTTGTCTAAAAGTCTGAAACAACTAATACATATTGGTTTTATTTGTTAATATGCCTTTGATTTTAAAGCCCATGGCAAGAGATTGATAGTTAAATCAGGTTCTATCGAACTTTTGCTTGTGGGCATTTCAGACACCATTCCTTTTTGGAGCAATGCACTGTATACAGCCATATAGGTCTGAAAAAAATGTTTAGAAAACATTGAAAGAACTATATTCCTAAGTATCCTTTCAGCCCTAAAACACAGCCATGCCATCAAAACTGTCTACATTGTATGGGAAATGAAAACCTAACCCTAGCTTCGGGTTTTGCTAGTTAGGGTTATGGGGCAAATATTTCTCAAAGACCATTTTCTCAATATTCCACTCATTTGACTGGAAAATGTGCTTGTCTGAATCAAGATATTAGTGTGGAATGACAATATAACACTGCCATAACCAAAAGAGTGTGTCAGGAATGGTTAAATTAAGGTTTGAAAGGTATTCTTTCACTGGAAATTTTCTGTTAAACGGAGTGCTGAATGAATGTAATTTAGGCTTAAGTTGTCTAAAAGTCTGAAACAACTAATACATATTGGTTTTATTTGTTAATATGCCTTTGATTTTAAAGCCCATGGCAAGAGATTGATAGTTTAATCAGGTTCTATCGAACTTTTGCTTGTGGGCATTTCAGACACCATTCCTTTTTGGAGCAATGCACTGTATACAGCCATATAGGACTGAAAAAAATGTTTAGAAAACATTTAAAGAACTATATTCCTAAGTATCCTTTCAGCCCTAAAACACAGCCATGCCATCAAAAACTGTCTACATTGTATGGGAAATGAAACCCTAACCCTAGCTTCGGGTTTTGCTAGTTAGGGTTAGGGGGCAAATATTTCTCAAAGACCATTTTCTCAATATTCAACTCATTTGACTGGAAAATGTGCTTGTCTGAATCAAGATATTAGTGTGGAATGATAATATAACACTGCCAAAACCAAAAGAGTGTGTCAGGAATGGTCAAATTAAGGTTTGAAAGGTATTCTTTCACTGGAAATTTTGTTTTAAACGGAGTGCTGAATGAATGTAAGTTTAGGCTTAAGTTGTCTAAAAGTATGAATCAACTAATACATATTGGTTTTATTTGTTAATATGCCTTTGATTTTAAAGCCCATGGAGAGAGATTGATAGTTAAATCAGGTTCTTTCGAACTGTTGCTTGTGGGCATTTCAGACTCCATTCCTTTTTGGAGCAAAGCACTGTATACAGCCATATAGGTCAGAAAAAAATGTTTAGAAAACATTGAAAGAACTATATTCCTAAGTATCCTTTCAGCCCTAAAACACAGCCATGCCATCAAAAACTGTCTACATTGTATGGGAAATGAAACCCTAACCCTAGCTTCGGGTTTTGCTAGTTAGGGTTAGGGGTCAAATATTTCTCAAAGACCATTTTCTCAATATGCCACTCATTTGACTGGAAAATGTGCTTGTCTGAATCAAGATATTAGTGTGGAATGACAATATAACACTGCCAAAACCAAAAGAGTGTGTCAGGAATGGTCAAATTAAGGTTTGAAAGGTATTCTCTCACTGGAAATTTTGTTTTAAACGGAGTTCTGAATGAATGTAAGTTTAGGCTTAAGTTGTCTAAAAGTCTGAAACAACTAATACATATTGGTTTTATTTGTTAATATGCCTTTGATTTTAAAGCCCATGGCAAGAGATTGATAGTTTAATCAGGTTCTATCGAACTTTTGCTTGTGGGCATTTCAGACACCATTCCTTTTTGGAGCAATGCACTGTATACAGCCATATAGGTCTGAAAAAAATGTTTAGAAAACATTTAAAGAACTATATTCCTAAGTATCCTTTCAGCCCTAAAACACAGCCATGCCATCAAAAACTGTATACATTGTATGGGAAATGAAACCCTAACCCTAGCTTCGGGTTTTGCTAGTTAGGGTTAGGGGGCAAATATTTCTCAAAGACCATTTTCTCAATATTCCACTCATTTGACTGGAAAATGTGCTTGTCTGAATCAAGATATTAGTGTGGAATGACAATATAACACTGCCAAAACCAAAAGAGTGTGTCAGGAATGGTCAAATTAAGGTTTGAAAGGTATTCTTTCACTGGAAATTTTGTTTTAAATGGAGTGCTGAATGAATGTAAGTTTAGGCTTAAGTTGTCTAAAAGTATGAATCAACTAATACATATTGGTTTTATTTGTTAATATGCCTTTGATTTTAAAGCCCATGGAGAGAGATTGATAGTTAAATCAGGTTCTTTCGAACTGTTGCTTGTGGGCATTTCAGACACCATTCCTTTTTGGAGCAAAGCACTGTATACAGCCATATAGGTCAGAAAAAAATGTTTAGAAAACATTGAAAGAACTATATTCCTAAGTATCCTTTCAGCCCTAAAACACAGCCATGCCATCAAAAACTGTCTACATTGTATGGGAAATGAAGCCCTAACCCTAGCTTCGGGTTTTGCTAGTTAGGGTTATGGGGAAAATATTTCTCAAAGACCATTTTCTCAATATGCCACTCATTTGACTGGAAAATGTGCTTGTCTGAATCAAGATATTAGTGTGGAATGACAATATAACACTGCCAAAACCAAAAGAGTGTGTCAGGAATGGTCAAATTAAGGTTTGAAAGGTATTCTCTCACTGGAAATTTTGTTTTAAACGGAGTTCTGAATGAATGTAAGTTTAGGCTTAAGTTGTCTAAAAGTCTGAAACAACTAATACATATTGGTTTTATTTGTTAATATGCCTTTGATTTTAAAGCCCATGGCAAGAGATTGATAGTTTAATCAGGTTCTATCGAACTTTTGCTTGTGGGCATTTCAGACACCATTCCTTTTTGGAGCAATGCACTGTATACAGCCATATAGGTCAGAAAAAAATGTTTAGAAAACATTGAAAGAACTATATTCCTAAGTATCCTTTCAGCCCTAAAACACAGCCATGCCATCAAAAACTGTCTACATTGTATGGGAAATGAAGCCCTAACCCTAGCTTCGGGTTTTGCTAGTTAGGGTTATGGGGCAAATATTTCTCAAAGACCATTTTCTCAATATTCCACTCATTTGACTGGAAAATGTGCTTGTCTGAATCAAGATATTAGTGTGGAATGACAATATAACACTGCCATAACCAAAAGAGTGTGTCAGGAATGGTCAAATTAAGGTTTGAAAGGTATTCTTTCACTGGAAATTTTCTGTTAAACGGAGTGCTGAATGAATGTAATTTAGGCTTAAGTTGTCTAAAAGTCTGAAACAACTAATACATTTTGGCTTTATTTGTTAATATGCCTTTGATTTTAAAGCCCATGGCAAGAGTTTGAAAGTTAAATCAGGTTCTTTCAAACTGTTGCTTGTGGGCAATTCAGACACCATTCCTTTTTGGAGCAAAGCACTGTATACAGCCATATAGGTCAGAAAAAAATGTTTAGAAAACATTGAAAGAACTATATTCCTAAGTATCCTTTCAGCCCTAAAACACAGCCATGCCATCAAAAACTGTCTACATTGTATGGGAAATGAAACCCTAACCCTAGCTTCGGGTTTTGCTAGTTAGGGTTAGGGGTCAAATATTTCTCAAAGACCATTTTCTCAATATTCCACTCATTTGACTGGAAAATGTCCTTGTCTGAATCAAGATATTAGTGTGGAATGACAATATAACAGTGCCAAAACCAAAAGAGTGTGTCAGGAATGGTCAAATTAAGGTTTGAAAGGTATTCTCTCACTGGAAATTTTGTTTTAAACGGAGTTCTGAATGAATGTAAGTTTAGGCTTAAGTTGTCTAAAAGTATGAAACAACTAATACATATTGGTTTTATTTGTTAATATGCCTTTGATTTTAAAGCCCATGGCAAGAGATTGATAGTTTAATCAGGTTCTATCGAACTTTTGCTTGTGGGCATTTCAGACACCATTCCTTTTTGGAGCAATGCACTGTATACAGCCATATAGGACTGAAAAAAATGTTTAGAAAACATTTAAAGAACTATATTCCTAAGTATCCTTTCAGCCCTAAAACACAGCCATGCCATCAAAAACTGTATACATTGTATGGGAAATGAAACCCTAACCCTAGCTTCGGGTTTTGCTAGTTAGGGTTAGGGGGCAAATATTTCTCAAAGACCATTTTCTCAATATTCAACTCATTTGACTGGAAAATGTGCTTGTCTGAATCAAGATATTAGTGTGGAATGATAATATAACACTGCCAAAACCAAAAGAGTGTGTCAGGAATGGTCAAATTAAGGTTTGAAAGGTATTCTTTCACTGGAAATTTTGTTTTAAACGGAGTGCTGAATGAATGTAAGTTTAGGCTTAAGTTGTCTAAAAGTATGAATCAACTAATACATATTGGTTTTATTTGTTAATATGCCTTTGATTTTAAAGCCCATGGAGAGAGATTGATAGTTAAATCAGGTTCTTTCGAACTGTTGCTTGTGGGCATTTCAGACTCCATTCCTTTTTGGAGCAAAGCACTGTATACAGCCATATAGGTCAGAAAAAAATGTTTAGAAAACATTGAAAGAACTATATTCCTAAGTATCCTTTCAGCCCTAAAACACAGCCATGCCATCAAAAACTGTCTACATTGTATGGGAAATGAAGCCCTAACCCTAGCTTCGGGTTTTGCTAGTTAGGGTTAGGGGTCAAATATTTCTCAAAGACCATTTTCTCAATATTCCACTCATTTGACTGGAAAATGTGCTTGTCTGAATCAAGATATTAGTGTGGAATGACAATATAACAGTGCCAAAACCAAAAGAGTGTGTCAGGAATGGTCAAATTAAGGTTTGAAAGGTATTCTTTCACTGGTAATTTTGTGTTAAACGGAGTGCTGAATGAATGTAAGTTCAGGCTTAAGATGTCTAAAAGTCTGAAACAACTAATACATTTTGGCTTTATTTGTTAATATGCCTTTGATTTTAAAGCCCATGGCAAGAGTTTGTAAGTTAAATCAGGTTCTTTCGAACTGTTGCTTGTCGGGCAATTCAGACACCATTCCTTTTTGGAGCAAACCACTGTATACAGCCATATAGGTCAGAAAAAAATGTTTAGAAAACATTGAAAGAACTATATTCCTAAGTATCCTTTCAGCCCTAAAACACAGCCATGCCATCAAAAACTGTCTACATTGTATGGGAAATGAAACCCTAACCCTAGCTTCGGGTTTTGCTAGTTAGGGTTAGGGGTCAAATATTTCTCAAAGACCATTTTCTCAATATGCCACTCATTTGACTGGAAAATGTGCTTGTCTGAATCAAGATATTAGTGTGGAATGACAATATAACACTGCCAAAACCAAAAGAGTGTGTCAGGAATGGTCAAATTAAGGTTTGAAAGGTATTCTCTCACTGGAAATTTTGTTTTAAACGGAGTTCTGAATGAATGTAAGTTTAGGCTTAAGTTGTCTAAAAGTATGAAACAACTAATACATATTGGTTTTATTTGTTAATATGCCTTTGATTTTAAAGCCCATGGCAAGAGATTGATAGTTTATTCAGGTTCTATCGAACTTTTGCTTGTGGGCATTTCAGACACCATTCCTTTTTGGAGCAATGCACTGTATACAGCCATATAGGACTGAAAAAAATGTTTAGAAAACATTTAAAGAACTATATTCCTAAGTATCCTTTCAGCCCTAAAACACAGCCATGCCATCAAAAACTGTATACATTGTATGGGAAATGAAACCCTAACCCTAGCTTCGGGTTTTGCTAGTTAGGGTTAGGGGGCAAATATTTCTCAAAGACCATTTTCTCAATATTCAACTCATTTGACTGGAAAATGTGCTTGTCTGAATCAAGATATTAGTGTGGAATGATAATATAACACTGCCAAAACCAAAAGAGTGTGTCAGGAATGGTCAAATTAAGGTTTGAAAGGTATTCTTTCACTGGAAATTTTGTTTTAAACGGAGTGCTGAATGAATGTAAGTTTAGGCTTAAGTTGTCTAAAAGTATGAATCAACTAATACATATTGGTTTTATTTGTTAATATGCCTTTGATTTTAAAGCCCATGGAGAGAGATTGATAGTTAAATCAGGTTCTTTCGAACTGTTGCTTGTGGGCATTTCAGACTCCATTCCTTTTTGGAGCAAAGCACTGTATACAGCCATATAGGTCAGAAAAAAATGTTTAGAAAACATTGAAAGAACTATATTCCTAAGTATCCTTTCAGCCCTAAAACACAGCCATGCCATCAAAAACTGTCTACATTGTATGGGAAATGAAGCCCTAACCCTAGCTTCGGGTTTTGCTAGTTAGGGTTAGGGGTCAAATATTTCTCAAAGACCATTTTCTCAATATTCCACTCATTTGACTGGAAAATGTGCTTGTCTGAATCAAGATATTAGTGTGGAATGACAATATAACAGTGCCAAAACCAAAAGAGTGTGTCAGGAATGGTCAAATTAAGGTTTGAAAGGTATTCTTTCACTGGTAATTTTGTGTTAAACGGAGTGCTGAATGAATGTAAGTTCAGGCTTAAGATGTCTAAAAGTCTGAAACAACTAATACATTTTGGCTTTATTTGTTAATATGCCTTTGATTTTAAAGCCCATGGCAAGAGTTTGTAAGTTAAATCAGGTTCTTTCGAACTGTTGCTTGTCGGGCAATTCAGACACCATTCCTTTTTGGAGCAAACCACTGTATACAGCCATATAGGTCAGAAAAAAATGTTTAGAAAACATTGAAAGAACTATATTCCTAAGTATCCTTTCAGCCCTAAAACACAGCCATGCCATCAAAAACTGTCTACATTGTATGGGAAATGAAACCCTAACCCTAGCTTCGGGTTTTGCTAGTTAGGGTTAGGGGTCAAATATTTCTCAAAGACCATTTTCTCAATATGCCACTCATTTGACTGGAAAATGTGCTTGTCTGAATCAAGATATTAGTGTGGAATGACAATATAACACTGCCAAAACCAAAAGAGTGTGTCAGGAATGGTCAAATTAAGGTTTGAAAGGTATTCTCTCACTGGAAATTTTGTTTTAAACGGAGTTCTGAATGAATGTAAGTTTAGGCTTAAGTTGTCTAAAAGTCTGAAACAACTAATACATATTGGTTTTATTTGTTAATATGCCTTTGATTTTAAAGCCCATGGCAAGAGATTGATAGTTTAATCAGGTTCTATCGAACTTTTGCTTGTGGGCATTTCAGACACCATTCCTTTTTGGAGCAATGCACTGTATACAGCCATATAGGTCAGAAAAAAATGTTTAGAAAACACTGAAAGAACTATATTCCTAAGTATCCTTTCAGCCCTAAAACACAGCCATGCCATCAAAAACTGTCTACATTGTATGGGAAATGAAGCCCTAACCCTAGCTTCGGGTTTTGCTAGTTAGGGTTAGGGGTCAAATATTTCTCAAAGACCATTTTCTCAATATTCCACTCATTTGACTGGAAAATGTGCTTGTCTGAATCAAGATATTAGTGTGGAATGACAATATAACACTGCCAAAACCAAAAGAGTGTGTCAGGAATGGTCAAATTAAGGTTTGAAAGGTATTCTTTCACTGGAAATTTTGTTTTAAACGGAGTGCTGAATGAATGTAAGTTTAGGCTTAAGTTGTCTAAAAGTATGAATCAACTAATACATATTGGTTTTATTTGTTAATATGCCTTTGATTTTAAAGCCCATGGAGAGAGATTGATAGTTAAATCAGGTTCTTTCGAACTGTTGCTTGTGGGCATTTCAGACACCATTCCTTTTTGGAGCAAAGCACTGTATACAGCCATATAGGTCAGAAAAAAATGTTTAGAAAACATTGAAAGAATTATATTCCTAAGTATCCTTTCAGCCCTAAAACACAGCCATGCCTTCAAAAACTGTCTACATTGTATGGGAAATGAAACCCTAACCCTAGCTTCGGGTTTTGCTAGTTAGGGTTAGGGGTCAAATATTTCTCAAAGACCATTTTCTCAATATGCCACTCATTTGACTGGAAAATGTGCTTGTCTGAATCAAGATATTAGTGTGGAATGACAATATAACACTGCCAAAACCAAAAGAGTGTGTCAGGAATGGTCAAATTAAGGTTTGAAAGGTATTCTTTCACTGGAAATTTTCTGTTAAACGGAGTGCTGAATGAATGTAAGTTTAGGCTTAAGTTGTCTAAAAGTATGAAACAACTAATACATATTGGTTTTATTTGTTAATATGCCTTTGATTTTAAAGCCCATGGGAAGAGATTGATAGTTAAATCAGGTTCTATCGAACTTTTGCTTGTGGGCATTTCAGACACCATTCCTTTTTGGAGCAATGCACTGTATACAGCCATATAGGTCTGAAAAAAATGTTTAGAAAACATTGAAAGAACTATATTCCTAAGTATCCTTTCAGCCCTAAAACACAGCCATGCCATCAAAACTGTATACATTGTATGGGAAATGAAACCCTAACCCTAGCTTCGGGTTTTGCTAGTTAGGGTTATGGGGCAAATATTTCTCAAAGACCATTTTCTCAATATTCCACTCATTTGACTGGAAAATGTGCTTGTCTGAATCAAGATATTAGTGTGGAATGACAATATAACACTGCCATAACCAAAAGAGTGTGTCAGGAATGGTCAAATTAAGGTTTGAAAGGTATTCTTTCACTGGAAATTTTCTGTTAAACGGAGTGCTGAATGAATGTAATTTAGGCTTAAGTTGTCTAAAAGTCTGAAACAACTAATACATTTTGGCTTTATTTGTTAATATGCCTTTGATTTTAAAGCCCATGGCAAGAGTTTGAAAGTTAAATCAGGTTCTTTCAAACTGTTGCTTGTGGGCAATTCAGACACCATTCCTTTTTGGAGCAAAGCACTGTATACAGCCATATAGGTCAGAAAAAAATGTTTAGAAAACATTGAAAGAACTATATTCCTAAGTATCCTTTCAGCCCTAAAACACAGCCATGCCATCAAAAACTGTCTACATTGTATGGGAAATGAAACCCTAACCCTAGCTTTGGGTTTTGCTAGTTAGGGTTAGGGGTCAAATATTTCTCAAAGACCATTTTCTCAATATTCCAGTCATTTGACTGGAAAATGTCCTTGTCTGAATCAAGATATTAGTGTGGAATGACAATATAACAGTGCCAAAACCAAAAGAGTGTGTCAGGAATGGTCAAATTAAGGTTTGAAAGGTATTCTCTCACTGGAAATTTTGTTTTAAACGGAGTTCTGAATGAATGTAAGTTTAGGCTTAAGTTGTCTAAAAGTATGAAACAACTAATACATATTGGTTTTATTTGTTAATATGCCTTTGATTTTAAAGCCCATGGCAAGAGATTGATAGTTTAATCAGGTTCTATCGAACTTTTGCTTGTGGGCATTTCAGACACCATTCCTTTTTGGAGCAATGCACTGTATACAGCCATATAGGACTGAAAAAAATGTTTAGAAAACATTTAAAGAACTATATTCCTAAGTATCCTTTCAGCCCTAAAACACAGCCATGCCATCAAAAACTGTCTACATTGTATGGGAAATGAAACCCTAACCCTAGCTTCGGGTTTTGCTAGTTAGGGTTAGGGGTCAAATATTTCTCAAAGACCATTTTCTCAATATGCCACTCATTTGACTGGAAAATGTGCTTGTCTGAATCAAGATATTAGTGTGGAATGACAATATAACACTGCCAAAACCAAAAGAGTGTGTCAGGAATGGTCAAATTAAGGTTTGAAAGGTATTCTCTCACTGGAAATTTTGTTTTAAACGGAGTTCTGAATGAATGTAAGTTTAGGCTTAAGTTGTCTAAAAGTCTGAAACAACTAATACATATTGGTTTTATTTGTTAATATGCCTTTGATTTTAAAGCCCATGGCAAGAGATTGATAGTTTAATCAGGTTCTATCGAACTTTTGCTTGTGGGCATTTCAGACACCATTCCTTTTTGGAGCAATGCACTGTATACAGCCATATAGGTCTGAAAAAAATGTTTAGAAAACATTTAAAGAACTATATTCCTAAGTATCCTTTCAGCCCTAAAACACAGCCATGCCATCAAAAACTGTATACATTGTATGGGAAATGAAACCCTAACCCTAGCTTCGGGTTTTGCTAGTTAGGGTTAGGGGGCAAATATTTCTCAAAGACCATTTTCTCAATATTCCACTCATTTGACTGGAAAATGTGCTTGTCTGAATCAAGATATTAGTGTGGAATGACAATATAACACTGCCAAAACCAAAAGAGTGTGTCAGGAATGGTCAAATTAAGGTTTGAAAGGTATTCTTTCACTGGAAATTTTGTTTTAAACGGAGTGCTGAATGAATGTAAGTTTAGGCTTAAGTTGTCTAAAAGTATGAATCAACTAATACATATTGGTTTTATTTGTTAATATGCCTTTGATTTTAAAGCCCATGGAGAGAGATTGATAGTTAAATCAGGTTCTTTCGAACTGTTGCTTGTGGGCATTTCAGACACCATTCCTTTTTGGAGCAAAGCACTGTATACAGCCATATAGGTCAGAAAAAAATGTTTAGAAAACACTGAAAGAACTATATTCCTAAGTATCCTTTCAGCCCTAAAACACAGCCATGCCATCAAAAACTGTCTACATTGTATGGGAAATGAAGCCCTAACCCTAGCTTCGGGTTTTGCTAGTTAGGGTTAGGGGTCAAATATTTCTCAAAGACCATTTTCTCAATATTCCACTCATTTGACTGGAAAATGTGCTTGTCTGAATAAAGATATTAGTGTGGAATGACAATATAACACTGCCAAAACCAAAAGAGTGTGTCAGGAATGGTCAAATTAAGGTTTGAAAGGTATTCTTTCACTGGAAATTTTGTTTTAAACGGAGTGCTGAATGAATGTAAGTTTAGGCTTAAGTTGTCTAAAAGTATGAATCAACTAATACATATTGGTTTTATTTGTTAAAATGCCTTTGATTTTAAAGCCCATGGAGAGAGATTGATAGTTAAATCAGGTTCTTTCGAACTGTTGCTTGTGGGCATTTCAGACACCATTCCTTTTTGGAGCAAAGCACTATATACAGCCATATAGGTCAGAAAAATATGTTTAGAAAACATTGAAAGAATTATATTCCTAAGTATCCTTTCAGCCCTAAAACACAGCCATGCCTTCAAAAACTGTCTACATTGTATGGGAAATGAAACCCTAACCCTAGCTTCGGGTTTTGCTAGTTAGGGTTAGGGGTCAAATATTTCTCAAAGACCATTTTCTCAATATGCCACTCATTTGACTGGAAAATGTGCTTGTCTGAATCAAGATATTAGTGTGGAATGACAATATAACACTGCCAAAACCAAAAGAGTGTGTCAGGAATGGTCAAATTAAGGTTTGAAAGGTATTCTTTCACTGGAAATTTTCTGTTAAACGGAGTGCTGAATGAATGTAAGTTTAGGCTTAAGTTGTCTAAAAGTATGAAACAACTAATACATATTGGTTTTATTTGTTAATATGCCTTTGATTTTAAAGCCCATGGCAAGAGATTGATAGTTAAATCAGGTTCTATCGAACTTTTGCTTGTGGGCATTTCAGACACCATTCCTTTTTGGAGCAATGCACTGTATACAGCCATATAGGTCTGAAAAAAATGTTTAGAAAACATTGAAAGAACTATATTCCTAAGTATCCTTTCAGCCCTAAAACACAGCCATGCCATCAAAACTGTCTACATTGTATGGGAAATGAAACCCTAACCCTAGCTTCGGGTTTTGCTAGTTAGGGTTATGGGGCAAATATTTCTCAAAGACCATTTTCTCAATATTCCACTCATTTGACTGGAAAATGTGCTTGTCTGAATCAAGATATTAGTGTGGAATGACAATATAACACTGCCATAACCAAAAGAGTGTGTCAGGAATGGTCAAATTAAGGTTTGAAAGGTATTCTTTCACTGGAAATTTTCTGTTAAACGGAGTGCTGAATGAATGTAATTTAGGCTTAAGTTGTCTAAAAGTCTGAAACAACTAATACATTTTGGCTTTATTTGTTAATATGCCTTTGATTTTAAAGCCCATGGCAAGAGTTTGAAAGTTAAATCAGGTTCTTTCAAACTGTTGCTTGTGGGCAATTCAGACACCATTCCTTTTTGGAGCAAAGCACTGTATACAGCCATATAGGTCAGAATAAAATGTTTAGAAAACATTGAAAGAACTATATTCCTAAGTATCCTTTCAGCCCTAAAACACAGCCATGCCATCAAAAACTGTCTACATTGTATGGGAAATGAAACCCTAACCCTAGCTTCGGGTTTTGCTAGTTAGGGTTAGGGGTCAAATATTTCTCAAAGACCATTTTCTCAATATTCCACTCATTTGACTGGAAAATGTCCTTGTCTGAATCAAGATATTAGTGTGGAATGACAATATAACAGTGCCAAAACCAAAAGAGTGTGTCAGGAATGGTCAAATTAAGGTTTGAAAGGTATTCTCTCACTGGAAATTTTGTTTTAAACGGAGTTCTGAATGAATGTAAGTTTAGGCTTAAGTTGTCTAAAAGTATGAAACAACTAATACATATTGGTTTTATTTGTTAATATGCCTTTGATTTTAAAGCCCATGGCAAGAGATTGATAGTTTAATCAGGTTCTATCGAACTTTTGCTTGTGGGCATTTCAGACACCATTCCTTTTTGGAGCAATGCACTGTATACAGCCATATAGGACTGAAAAAAATGTTTAGAAAACATTTAAAGAACTATATTCCTAAGTATCCTTTCAGCCCTAAAACACAGCCATGCCATCAAAAACTGTATACATTGTATGGGAAATGAAACCCTAACCCTAGCTTCGGGTTTTGCTAGTTAGGGTTAGGGGGCAAATATTTCTCAAAGACCATTTTCTCAATATTCAACTCATTTGACTGGAAAATGTGCTTGTCTGAATCAAGATATTAGTGTGGAATGATAATATAACACTGCCAAAACCAAAAGAGTGTGTCAGGAATGGTCAAATTAAGGTTTGAAAGGTATTCTTTCACTGGAAATTTTGTTTTAAACGGAGTGCTGAATGAATGTAAGTTTAGGCTTAAGTTGTCTAAAAGTATGAATCAACTAATACATATTGGTTTTATTTGTTAATATGCCTTTGATTTTAAAGCCCATGGAGAGAGATTGATAGTTAAATCAGGTTCTTTCGAACTGTTGCTTGTGGGCATTTCAGACTCCATTCCTTTTTGGAGCAAAGCACTGTATACAGCCATATAGGTCAGAAAAAAATGTTTAGAAAACATTGAAAGAACTATATTCCTAAGTATCCTTTCAGCCCTAAAACACAGCCATGCCATCAAAAACTGTCTACATTTTATGGGAAATGAAGCCCTAACCCTAGCTTCGGGTTTTGCTAGTTAGGGTTAGGGGTCAAATATTTCTCAAAGACCATTTTCTCAATATTCCACTCATTTGACTGGAAAATGTGCTTGTCTGAATCAAGATATTAGTGTGGAATGACAATATAACAGTGCCAAAACCAAAAGAGTGTGTCAGGAATGGTCAAATTAAGGTTTGAAAGGTATTCTTTCACTGGTAATTTTGTGTTAAACGGAGTGCTGAATGAATGTAAGTTCAGGCTTAAGATGTCTAAAAGTCTGAAACAACTAATACATTTTGGCTTTATTTGTTAATATGCCTTTGATTTTAAAGC
>NW_028291528.1:0-87272 GCF_059453375.1 Lepisosteus platostomus | reverse complement strand
AAACGCGTTTTTTCAGACAACTGAATCACCATGTAACAGCAAGGCTCAGAGGAGCCCACACACTCAGCTCTTAACCCCAGTGTGCAGGAAGGGTCAAAACGTGTTTTTCAGCAGAAATAAACATGTTTCTGCAAGTTTGGTCAACCCCATGTAAGTTATGGGGCAGTAACAGAACACTTTTCAAAACGTGTTTTTCAGCCCGAAATAAACGCGTTTTTTCAGACAACTGAATCCCCATGCAAGAGCAAGGCTCAGAAGAGCCCACACACTCAGCTCTTAACCCCAGTGTGCAGAAAGTGTCAAAACGTGTTTTTCAGCAGAAATAAACATGTTTCTGCAAGTTTGGTCAACCCCATGTAAGTTATGGGGCAGTAACAGAACACTTTTCAAAACGTGTTTTTCAGCCCTAAATAAACGCGTTTTTTCAGACAACTGAATCACCATGTAACAGCAAGGCTCAGAGGAGCCCACACACTCAGCTCTTAACCCCAGTGTGCAGGAAGGGTCAAAACGTGTTTTTCAGCAGAAATAAACATGTTTCTGCAAGTTTGGTCAACCCCATGTAAGTTATGGGGCAGTAACAGAACACTTTTCAAAACGTGTTTTTCAGCCCGAAATAAACGCGTTTTTTCAGACAACTGAATCCCCATGCAACAGCAAGGCTCAGAAGAGCCCACACACTCAGCTCTTAACCCCAGTGTGCAGAAAGAGTCAAAACGTGTTTTTCAGCAGAAATAAACATGTTTCTGCAAGTTTGGTCAACCCCATGTAAGTTATGGGGCAGTAACAGAACACTTTTCAAAACGTGTTTTTCAGCCCGAAATAAACGCGTTTTTTCAGACAACTGAATCCCCATGTAACAGCAAGGCTCAGAGGAGCCCACACACTCAGATCTTAACCCCAGTGTGCAGAAAGGGTCAAAACGTGTTTTTCAGCAGAAATAAACATGTTTCTGCAAGTTTGGTCAACCCCATGTAAGTTATGGGGCAGTAACAGAACACTTTTCAAAACGTGTTTTTCAGCCCGAAATAAACGCGTTTTTTCAGACAACTGAATCACCATGTAACAGCAAGGCTAAGAGGAGCCCACACACTCAGCTCTTAACCCCAGTGTGCAGGAAGGGTCAAAACGTGTTTTTCAGCAGAAATAAACATGTTTCTGCAAGTTTGGTCAACCCCATGTAAGTTATGGGGCAGTAACAGAACACTTTTCAAAACGTGTTTTTCAGCCCGAAATAAACGCGTTTTTTCAGACAACTGAATCCCCATGCAACAGCAAGGCTCAGAAGAGCCCACACACTCAGCTCTTAGCCCCAGTGTGCAGAAAGTGTCAAAACGTGTTTTTCAGCAGAAATAAACATGTTTCTGCAAGTTTGGTCAACCCCATGTAAGTTATGGGACAGTAACAGCACACTTTTCAAAACGTGTTTTTCAGCCCGAAATAAACGCGTTTTTTCAGACAACTGAATCCCCATGTAACAGCAAGGCTCAGAGGAGCCCACACACTCAGATCTTAACCCCAGTGTGCAGAAAGGGTCAAAACGTGTTTTTCAGCAGAAATAAACATGTTTCTGCAAGTTTGGTCAACCCCATGTAAGTTATGGGGCAGTAACAGAACACTTTTCAAAACGTGTTTTTCAGCCCGAAATAAACGCGTTTTTTCAGACAACTGAATCACCATGTAACAGCAAGGCTCAGAGGAGCCCACACACTCAGCTCTTAACCCCAGTGTGCAGGAAGGGTCAAAACGTGTTTTTCAGCAGAAATAAACATGTTTCTGCAAGTTTGGTCAACCCCATGTAAGTTATGGGACAGTAACAGCACACTTTTCAAAACGTGTTTTTCAGCCCGAAATAAACGCGTTTTTTCAGACAACTGAATCCCCATGTAACAGCAAGACTCAGAGGAGCCCACACACTCAGATCTTAACCCTAGTGTGCAGAAAGGGTAAAAACGTGTTTTTCAGCAGAAATAAACATGTTTCTGCAAGTTTGGTTAACCCCATGTAAGTTATGGGGAAGTAACAGAACACTTTTCAAAACGTGTTTTTCAGCCCGAAATAAACGCGTTTTTTCAGACAACTGAATCCCCATGTAACAGCAAGGTTCAGAAGAGCCCACACTCTCAGCTCTTAACCCCAGTGTGCAGGAAGGGTCAAAACGTGTTTTTCAGCAGAAATAAACATGTTTCTGCAAGTTTGGTCAACCCCATGTAAGTTATGGGGCAGTAACAGAACACTTTTCAAAACGTGTTTTTCAGCCCGAAATAAACGCGTTTTTTCAGACAACTGAATCCCCATGCAACAGCAAGGCTCAGAAGAGCCCACACACTCAGCTCTTAACCCCAGTGTGCAGAAAGAGTCAAAACGTGTTTTTCAGCAGAAATAAACATGTTTCTGCAAGTTTGGTCAACCCCATGTAAGTTATGGGGCAGTAACAGAACACTTTTCAAAACGTGTTTTTCAGCCCGAAATAAACGCGTTTTTTCAGACAACTGAATCACCATGTAACAGCAAGGCTCAGAGGAGCCCACACACTCAGCTCTTAACCCCAGTGTGCAGAAAGAGTCAAAACGTGTTTTTCAGCAGAAATAAACATGTTTCTGCAAGTTTGGTCAACCCCATGTAAGTTATGGGGCAGTAACAGAACACTTTTCAAAACGTGTTTTTCAGCCCGAAATAAACGCGTTTTTTCAGACAACTGAATCCCCATGTAACAGCAAGGCTCAGAGGAGCCCACACACTCAGCTCTTAGCCCCAGTGTGCAGAAAGTGTCAAAACGTGTTTTTCAGCAGAAATAAACATGTTTCTGCAAGTTTGGTCAACCCCATGTAAGTTATGGGACAGTAACAGCACACTTTTCAAAACGTGTTTTTCAGCCCGAAATAAACGCGTTTTTTCAGAAAACTGAATCCCCATGTAACAGCAAGGCTCAGAGGAGCCCACACACTCAGATCTTAACCCCAGTGTTCAGAAAGGGTCAAAACGTGTTTTTCAGCAGAAATAAACATGTTTCTGCAAGTTTGGTCAACCCCATGTAAGTTATGGGGCAGTAACAGAACACTTTTCAAAACGTGTTTTTCAGCCCGAAATAAACGCGTTTTTTCAGACAACTGAATCACCATGTAACAGCAAGGCTCAGAGGAGCCCACACACTCAGCTCTTAACCCCAGTGTGCAGGAAGGGTCAAAACGTGTTTTTCAGCAGAAATAAACATGTTTCTGCAAGTTTGGTCAACCCCATGTAAGTTATGGGGCAGTAACAGAACACTTTTCAAAACGTGTTTTTCAGCCCGAAATAAACGCGTTTTTTCAGACAACTGAATCCCCATGCAACAGCAAGGCTCAGAAGAGCCCACACACTCAGCTCTTAACCCCAGTGTGCAGAAAGGGTCAAAACGTGTTTTTCAGCAGAAATAAACATGTTTCTGCAAGTTTGGTCAACCCCATGTAAGTTATGGGGCAGTAACAGAACACTTTTCAAAACGTGTTTTTCAGCCCGAAATAAACGCGTTTTTTCAGACAACTGAATCACCATGTAACAGCAAGGCTAAGAGGAGCCCACACACTCAGCTCTTAACCCCAGTGTGCAGGAAGGGTCAAAACGTGTTTTTCAGCAGAAATAAACATGTTTCTGCAAGTTTGGTCAACCCCATGTAAGTTATGGGGCAGTAACAGAACACTTTTCAAAACGTGTTTTTCAGCCCGAAATAAACGCGTTTTTTCAGACAACTGAATCCCCATGCAACAGCAAGGCTCAGAAGAGCCCACACACTCAGCTCTTAACCCCAGTGTGCAGAAAGTGTCAAAACGTGTTTTTCAGCAGAAATAAACATGTTTCTGCAAGTTTGGTCAACCCCATGTAAGTTATGGGGCAGTAACAGCACACTTTTCAAAACGTGTTTTTCAGCCCGAAATAAACGCGTTTTTTCAGACAACTGAATCCCCATGTAACAGCAAGGCTCAGAGGAGCCCACACACTCAGATCTTAACCCCAGTGTGCAGAAAGGGTCAAAACGTGTTTTTCAGCAGAAATAAACATGTTTCTGCAAGTTTGGTCAACCCCATGTAAGTTATGGGGCAGTAACAGAACACTTTTCAAAACGTGTTTTTCAGCCCGAAATAAACGCGTTTTTTCAGACAACTGAATCACCATGTAACAGCAAGGCTCAGAGGAGCCCACACACTCAGCTCTTAACCCCAGTGTGCAGGAACGGTCAAAACGTGTTTTTCAGCAGAAATAAACATGTTTCTGCAAGTTTGGTCAACCCCATGTAAGTTATGGGACAGTAACAGCACACTTTTCAAAACGTGTTTTTCAGCCCGAAATAAACGCGTTTTTTCAGACAACTGAATCCCCATGTAACAGCAAGACTCAGAGGAGCCCACACACTCAGATCTTAACCCTAGTGTGCAGAAAGGGTAAAAACGTGTTTTTCAGCAGAAATAAACATGTTTCTGCAAGTTTGGTCAACCCCATGTAAGTTATGGGACAGTAACAGCACACTTTTCAAAACGTGTTTTTCAGCCCGAAATAAACGCGTTTTTTCAGACAACTGAATCCCCATGTAACAGCAAGACTCAGAGGAGCCCACACTCTCAGCTCTTAACCCCAGTGTGCAGGAAGAGTCAAAACGTGTTTTTCAGCAGAAATAAACATGTTTCTGCAAGTTTGGTCAACCCCATGTAAGTTATGGGGCAGTAACAGAACACTTTTCAAAACGTGTTTTTCAGCCCAAAATAAACGCGTTTTTTCAGACAACTGAATCACCATGTAACAGCAAGGCTCAGAGGAGCCCACACACTCAGCTCTTAACCCCAGTGTGCAGAAAGAGTCAAAACGTGTTTTTCAGCAGAAATAAACATGTTTCTGCAAGTTTGGTCAACCCCATGTAAGTTATGGGGCAGTAACAGAACACTTTTCAAAACGTGTTTTTCAGCCCGAAATAAACGCGTTTTTTCAGACAACTGAATCCCCATGTAACAGCAAGGCTCAGAGGAGCCCACACACTCAGCTCTTAGCCCCAGTGTGCAGAAAGTGTCAAAACGTGTTTTTCAGCAGAAATAAACATGTTTCTGCAAGTTTGGTCAACCCCATGTAAGTTATGGGACAGTAACAGCACACTTTTCAAAACGTGTTTTTCAGCCCGAAATAAACGCGTTTTTTCAGAAAACTGAATCCCCATGTAACAGCAAGGCTCAGAGGAGCCCACACACTCAGATCTTAACCCCAGTGTTCAGAAAGGGTCAAAACGTGTTTTTCAGCAGAAATAAACATGTTTCTTTAAGTTTGGTCAACCCCATGTAAGTTATGGGGCAGTAACAGAACACTTTTCAAAACGTGTTTTTCAGCCCGAAATAAACGCGTTTTTTCAGACAACTGAATCACCATGTAACAGCAAGGCTCAGAGGAGCCCACACACTCAGCTCTTAACCCCAGTGTGCAGGAAGGGTCAAAACGTGTTTTTCAGCAGAAATAAACATGTTTCTGCAAGTTTGGTCAACCCCATGTAAGTTATGGGGCAGTAACAGAACACTTTTCAAAACGTGTTTTTCAGCCCGAAATAAACGCGTTTTTTCAGACAACTGAATCCCCATGCAACAGCAAGGCTCAGAAGAGCCCACACACTCAGCTCTTAACCCCAGTGTGCAGAAAGTGTCAAAACGTGTTTTTCAGCAGAAATAAACATGTTTCTGCAAGTTTGGTCAACCCCATGTAAGTTATGGGACAGTAACAGCACACTTTTCAAAACGTGTTTTTCAGCCCGAAATAAACGCGTTTTTTCAGAAAACTGAATCCCCATGTACCAGCAAGGCTCAGAGGAGCCCACACACTCAGATCTTAACCCCAGTGTGCAGAAAGGGTCAAAACGTGTTTTTCAGCAGAAATAAACATGTTTCTGCAAGTTTGGTCAACCCCATGTAAGTTATGGGGCAGTAACAGAACACTTTTCAAAACGTGTTTTTCAGCCCGAAATAAACGCGTTTTTTCAGACAACTGAATCACCATGTAACAGCAAGGCTCAGAGGAGCCCACACACTCAGCTCTTAACCCCAGTGTGCAGGAAGGGTCAAAACGTGTTTTTCAGCAGAAATAAACATGTTTCTGCAAGTTTGGTCAACCCCATGTAAGTTATGGGGCAGTAACAGAACACTTTTCAAAACGTGTTTTTCAGCCCGAAATAAACGCGTTTTTTCAGACAACTGAATCCCCATGCAACAGCAAGGCTCAGAAGAGCCCACACACTCAGCTCTTAACCCCAGTGTGCAGAAAGGGTCAAAACGTGTTTTTCAGCAGAAATAAACATGTTTCTGCAAGTTTGGTCAACCCCATGTAAGTTATGGGGCAGTAACAGAACACTTTTCAAAACGTGTTTTTCAGCCCGAAATAAACGCGTTTTTTCAGACAACTGAATCACCATGTAACAGCAAGGCTAAGAGGAGCCCACACACTCAGCTCTTAACCCCAGTGTGCAGGAAGGGTCAAAACGTGTTTTTCAGCAGAAATAAACATGTTTCTGCAAGTTTGGTCAACCCCATGTAAGTTATGGGGCAGTAACAGAACACTTTTCAAAACGTGTTTTTCAGCCCGAAATAAACGCGTTTTTTCAGACAACTGAATCCCCATGCAACAGCAAGGCTCAGAAGAGCCCACACACTCAGCTCTTAACCCCAGTGTGCAGAAAGTGTCAAAACGTGTTTTTCAGCAGAAATAAACATGTTTCTGCAAGTTTGGTCAACCCCATGTAAGTTATGGGACAGTAACAGCACACTTTTCAAAACGTGTTTTTCAGCCCGAAATAAACGCGTTTTTTCAGACAACTGAATCCCCATGTAACAGCAAGGCTCAGAGGAGCCCACACACTCAGATCTTAACCCCAGTGTGCAGAAAGGGTCAAAACGTGTTTTTCAGCAGAAATAAACATGTTTCTGCAAGTTTGGTCAACCCCATGTAAGTTATGGGGCAGTAACAGAACACTTTTCAAAACGTGTTTTTCAGCCCGAAATAAACGCGTTTTTTCAGACAACTGAATCCCCATGTAACAGCAAGACTCAGAGGAGCCCACACACTCAGATCTTAACCCTAGTGTGCAGAAAGGGTAAAAACGTGTTTTTCAGCAGAAATAAACATGTTTCTGCAAGTTTGGTTAACCCCATGTAAGTTATGGGGAAGTAACAGAACACTTTTCAAAACGTGTTTTTCAGCCCGAAATAAACGCGTTTTTTCAGACAACTGAATCCCCATGTAACAGCAAGGTTCAGAAGAGCCCACACTCTCAGCTCTTAACCCCAGTGTGCAGGAAGGGTCAAAACGTGTTTTTCAGCAGAAATAAACATGTTTCTGCAAGTTTGGTCAACCCCATGTAAGTTATGGGGCAGTAACAGAACACTTTTCAAAACGTATTTTTCAGCCCGAAATAAACGCGTTTTTTCAGACAACTGAATCCCCATGTAACAGCAAGGCTCAGAGGAGCCCACACACTCAGCTCTTAACCCCAGTGTGCAGAAAGAGTCAAAACGTGTTTTTCAGCAGAAATAAACATGTTTCTGCAAGTTTGGTCAACCCCATGTAAGTTATGGGGCAGTAACAGAACACTTTTCAAAACGTGTTTTTCAGCCCGAAATAAACGCGTTTTTTCAGACAACTGAATCACCATGTAACAGCAAGGCTCAGAGGAGCCCACACACTCAGCTCTTAACCCCAGTGTGCAGAAAGAGTCAAAACGTGTTTTTCAGCAGAAATAAACATGTTTCTGCAAGTTTGGTCAACCCCATGTAAGTTATGGGGCAGTAACAGAACACTTTTCAAAACGTGTTTTTCAGCCCGAAATAAACGCGTTTTTTCAGACAACTGAATCCCCATGCAACAGCAAGGCTCAGAAGAGCCCACACACTCAGCTCTTAACCCCAGTGTGCAGAAAGAGTCAAAACGTGTTTTTCAGCAGAAATAAACATGTTTCTGCAAGTTTGGTCAACCCCATGTAAGTTATGGGGCAGTAACAGAACACTTTTCAAAACGTGTTTTTCAGCCCGAAATAAACGCGTTTTTTCAGACAACTGAATCACCATGTAACAGCAAGGCTCAGAGGAGCCCACACACTCAGCTCTTAACCCCAGTGTGCAGAAAGAGTCAAAACGTGTTTTTCAGCAGAAATAAACATGTTTCTGCAAGTTTGGTCAACCCCATGTAAGTTATGGGGCAGTAACAGAACACTTTTCAAAACGTGTTTTTCAGCCCGAAATAAACGCGTTTTTTCAGACAACTGAATCCCCATGTAACAGCAAGGTTCAGAAGAGCCCACACACTCAGCTCTTAACCCCAGTGTGCAGAAAGAGTCAAAACGTGTTTTTCAGCAGAAATAAACATGTTTCTGCAAGTTTGGTCAACCCCATGTAAGTTATGGGACAGTAACAGCACACTTTTCAAAACGTGTTTTTCAGCCCGAAATAAACGCGTTTTTTCAGACAACTGAATCCCCATGTAACAGCAAGGCTCAGAGGAGCCCACACACTCAGATCTTAACCCCAGTTTGCAGAAAGGGTCAAAACGTGTTTTTCAGCAGAAATAAACATGTTTCTGCAAGTTTGGTCAACCCCATGTAAGTTATGGGGCAGTAACAGAACACTTTTCAAAACGTGTTTTTCAGCCCGAAATAAACGCGTTTTTTCAGACAACTGAATCACCATGTAACAGCAAGGCTCAGAAGAGCCCACACACTCAGATCTTAACCCCAGTGTGCAGAAAGGGTCAAAACGTGTTTTTCAGCAGAAAAAAACATGTTTCTGCAAGTTTGGTCAACCCCATGTAAGTTATGGGGCAGTAACAGAACACTTTTCAAAACGTGTTTTTCAGCCCGAAATAAACGCGTTTTTTCAGACAACTGAATCACCATGTAACAGCAAGGCTCAGAGGAGCCCACACACTCAGCTCTTAACTCCAGTGTGCAGGAAGGGTCAAAACGTGTTTTTCAGCAGAAATAAACATGTTTCTGCAAGTTTGGTCAACCCCATGTAAGTTATGGGGCAGTAACAGAACACTTTTCAAAACGTGTTTTTCAGCCCGAAATAAACGCGTTTTTTCAGACAACTGAATCCCCATGCAACAGCAAGGCTCAGAAGAGCCCACACACTCAGCTCTTAACCCCAGTGTGCAGAAAGAGTCAAAACGTGTTTTTCAGCAGAAATAAACATGTTTCTGCAAGTTTGGTCAACCCCATGTAAGTTATGGGGCAGTAACAGAACACTTTTCAAAACGTGTTTTTCAGCCCGAAATAAACGCGTTTTTTCAGACAACTGAATCCCCATGTAACAGCAAGGCTCAGAGGAGCCCACACACTCAGCTCTTAGCCCCAGTGTGCAGAAAGTGTCAAAACGTGTTTTTCAGCAGAAATAAACATGTTTCTGCAAGTTTGGTCAACCCCATGTAAGTTATGGGACAGTAACAGCACACTTTTCAAAACGTGTTTTTCAGCCCGAAATAAACGCGTTTTTTCAGACAACTGAATCCCCATGTAACAGCAAGGCTCAGAGGAGCCCACACACTCAGATCTTAACCCCAGTGTGCAGAAAGGGTCAAAACGTGTTTTTCAGCAGAAATAAACATGTTTCTGCAAGTTTGGTCAACCCCATGTAAGTTATGGGGCAGTAACAGAACACTTTTCAAAACGTGTTTTTCAGCCCGAAATAAACGCGTTTTTTCAGACAACTGAATCCCCATGTAACAGCAAGGCTCAGAGGAGCCCACACACTCAGATCTTAACCCCAGTGTGCAGAAAGGGTCAAAACGTGTTTTTCAGCAGAAATAAACATGTTTCTGCAAGTTTGGTCAACCCCATGTAAGTTATGGGGCAGTAACAGAACACTTTTCAAAACGTGTTTTTCAGCCCGAAATAAACGCGTTTTTTCAGACAACTGAATCACCATGTAACAGCAAGGCTCAGAAGAGCCCACACACTCAGCTCTTAACCCCAGTGTGCAGGAAGGGTCAAAACGTGTTTTTCAGCAGAAATAAACATGTTTCTGCAAGTTTGGTCAACCCCATGTAAGTTATGGGGCAGTAACAGAACACTTTTCAAAACGTGTTTTTCAGCCCGAAATAAACGCGTTTTTTCAGACAACTGAATCACCATGTAACAGCAAGGCTCAGAGGAGCCCACACAGTCAGCTCTTAACCCCAGTGTGCAGAAAGAGTCAAAACGTGTTTTTCAGCAGAAATAAACATGTTTCTGCAAGTTTGGTCAACCCCATGTAAGTTATGGGGCAGTAACAGAACACTTTTCAAAACGTGTTTTTCAGCCCGAAATAAACGCGTTTTTTCAGACAACTGAATCCCCATGTAACAGCAAGGCTCAGAGGAGCCCACACACTCAGCTCTTAGCCCCAGTGTGCAGAAAGTGTCAAAACGTGTTTTTCAGCAGAAATAAACATGTTTCTGCAAGTTTGGTCAACCCCATGTAAGTTATGGGACAGTAACAGCACACTTTTCAAAACGTGTTTTTCAGCCCGAAATAAACGCGTTTTTTCAGACAACTGAATCCCCATGCAACAGCAAGGCTCAGAAGAGCCCACACACTCAGCTCTTAACCCCAGTGTGCAGAAAGTGTCAAAACGTGTTTTTCAGCAGAAATAAACATGTTTCTGCAAGTTTGGTCAACCCCATGTAAGTTATGGGACAGTAACAGCACACTTTTCAAAACGTGTTTTTCAGCCCGAAATAAACGCGTTTTTTTCAGACAACTGAATCCCCATGTAACAGCAAGCTCAGAGGAGCCCACACACTCAGATCTTAACCCCAGTGTGCAGAAAGGGTCAAAACGTGTTTTTCAGCAGAAATAAACATGTTTCTGCAAGTTTGGTCAACCCCATGTAAGTTATGGGGCAGTAACAGAACACTTTTCAAAACGTGTTTTTCAGCCCGAAATAAACGCGTTTTTTCAGACAACTGAATCCCCATGTAACAGCAAGACTCAGAGGAGCCCACACACTCAGATCTTAACCCCAGTGTGCAGAAAGGGTAAAAACGTGTTTTTCAGCAGAAATAAACATGTTTCTGCAAGTTTGGTCAACCCCATGTAAGTTATGGGGCAGTAACAGAACACTTTTCAAAACGTGTTTTTCAGCCCGAAATAAACGCGTTTTTTCAGACAACTGAATCCCCATGTAACAGCAAGGTTCAGAAGAGCCCACACTCTCAGCTCTTAACCCCAGTGTGCAGGAAGGGTCAAAACGTGTTTTTCAGCAGAAATAAACATGTTTCTGCAAGTTTGGTCAACCCCATGTAAGTTATGGGGCAGTAACAGAACACTTTTCAAAACGTGTTTTTCAGCCCGAAATAAACGCGTTTTTTCAGACAACTGAATCACCATGTAACAGCAAGGCTAAGAGGAGCCCACACACTCAGCTCTTAACCCCAGTGTGCAGGAAGGGTCAAAACGTGTTTTTCAGCAGAAATAAACATGTTTCTGCAAGTTTGGTCAACCCCATGTAAGTTATGGGGCAGTAACAGAACACTTTTCAAAACGTGTTTTTCAGCCCGAAATAAACGCGTTTTTTCAGACAACTGAATCCCCATGCAACAGCAAGGCTCAGAAGAGCCCACACACTCAGCTCTTAACCCCAGTGTGCAGAAAGTGTCAAAACGTGTTTTTCAGCAGAAATAAACATGTTTCTGCAAGTTTGGTCAACCCCATGTAAGTTATGGGACAGTAACAGCACACTTTTCAAAACGTGTTTTTCAGCCCGAAATAAACGCGTTTTTTCAGACAACTGAATCCCCATGTAACAGCAAGGCTCAGAGGAGCCCACACACTCAGATCTTAACCCCAGTGTGCAGAAAGGGTCAAAACGTGTTTTTCAGCAGAAATAAACATGTTTCTGCAAGTTTGGTCAACCCCATGTAAGTTATGGGGCAGTAACAGAACACTTTTCAAAACGTGTTTTTCAGCCCGAAATAAACGCGTTTTTTCAGACAACTGAATCCCCATGTAACAGCAAGGTTCAGAAGAGCCCACACTCTCAGCTCTTAACCCCAGTGTGCAGGAAGGGTCAAAACGTGTTTTTCAGCAGAAATAAACATGTTTCTGCAAGTTTGGTCAACCCCATGTAAGTTATGGGGCAGTAACAGAACACTTTTCAAAACGTATTTTTCAGCCCGAAATAAACGCGTTTTTTCAGACAACTGAATCCCCATGTAACAGCAAGGCTCAGAGGAGCCCACACACTCAGCTCTTAACCCCAGTGTGCAGAAAGAGTCAAAACGTGTTTTTCAGCAGAAATAAACATGTTTCTGCAAGTTTGGTCAACCCCATGTAAGTTATGGGGCAGTAACAGAACACTTTTCAAAACGTGTTTTTCAGCCCGAAATAAACGCGTTTTTTCAGACAACTGAATCACCATGTAACAGCAAGGCTCAGAGGAGCCCACACACTCAGCTCTTAACCCCAGTGTGCAGAAAGAGTCAAAACGTGTTTTTCAGCAGAAATAAACATGTTTCTGCAAGTTTGGTCAACCCCATGTAAGTTATGGGGCAGTAACAGAACACTTTTCAAAACGTGTTTTTCAGCCCGAAATAAACGCGTTTTTTCAGACAACTGAATCCCCATGTAACAGCAAGGCTCAGAGGAGCCCACACACTCAGCTCTTAGCCCCAGTGTGCAGAAAGTGTCAAAACGTGTTTTTCAGCAGAAATAAACATGTTTCTGCAAGTTTGGTCAACCCCATGTAAGTTATGGGACAGTAACAGCACACTTTTCAAAACGTGTTTTTCAGCCCGAAATAAACGCGTTTTTTCAGAAAACTGAATCCCCATGTAACAGCAAGGCTCAGAGGAGCCCACACACTCAGATCTTAACCCCAGTGTGCAGAAAGGGTCAAAACGTGTTTTTCAGCAGAAATAAACATGTTTCTGCAAGTTTGGTTAACCCCATGTAAGTTATGGGGAAGTAACAGAACACTTTTCAAAACGTGTTTTTCAGCCCGAAATAAACGCGTTTTTTCAGACAACTGAATCCCCATGTAACAGCAAGGTTCAGAAGAGCCCACACTCTCAGCTCTTAACCCCAGTGTGCAGGAAGGGTCAAAACGTGTTTTTCAGCAGAAATAAACATGTTTCTGCAAGTTTGGTCAACCCCATGTAAGTTATGGGGCAGTAACAGAACACTTTTCAAAACGTGTTTTTCAGCCCGAAATAAACGCGTTTTTTCAGACAACTGAATCCCCAAGCAACAGCAAGGCTCAGAAGAGCCCACACACTCAGCTCTTAACCCCAGTGTGCAGAAAGAGTCAAAACGTGTTTTTCAGCAGAAATAAACATGTTTCTGCAAGTTTGGTCAACCCCATGTAAGTTATGGGGCAGTAACAGAACACTTTTCAAAACGTGTTTTTCAGCCCGAAATAAACGCGTTTTTTCAGACAACTGAATCACCATGTAACAGCAAGGCTCAGAGGAGCCCACACACTCAGCTCTTAACCCCAGTGTGCAGAAAGAGTCAAAACGTGTTTTTCAGCAGAAATAAACATGTTTCTGCAAGTTTGGTCAACCCCATGTAAGTTATGGGGCAGTAACAGAACACTTTTCAAAACGTGTTTTTCAGCCCGAAATAAACGCGTTTTTTCAGACAACTGAATCCCCATGTAACAGCAAGGTTCAGAAGAGCCCACACACTCAGCTCTTAACCCCAGTGTGCAGAAAGAGTCAAAACGTGTTTTTCAGCAGAAATAAACATGTTTCTGCAAGTTTGGTCAACCCCATGTAAGTTATGGGACAGTAACAGCACACTTTTCAAAACGTGTTTTTCAGCCCGAAATAAACGCGTTTTTTCAGACAACTGAATCCCCATGTAACAGCAAGGCTCAGAGGAGCCCACACACTCAGATCTTAACCCCAGTTTGCAGAAAGGGTCAAAACGTGTTTTTCAGCAGAAATAAACATGTTTCTGCAAGTTTGGTCAACCCCATGTAAGTTATGGGGCAGTAACAGAACACTTTTCAAAACGTGTTTTTCAGCCCGAAATAAACGCGTTTTTTCAGACAACTGAATCACCATGTAACAGCAAGGCTCAGAAGAGCCCACACACTCAGATCTTAACCCCAGTGTGCAGAAAGGGTCAAAACGTGTTTTTCAGCAGAAAAAAACATGTTTCTGCAAGTTTGGTCAACCCCATGTAAGTTATGGGGCAGTAACAGAACACTTTTCAAAACGTGTTTTTCAGCCCGAAATAAACGCGTTTTTTCAGACAACTGAATCACCATGTAACAGCAAGGCTCAGAGGAGCCCACACACTCAGCTCTTAACCCCAGTGTGCAGGAAGGGTCAAAACGTGTTTTTCAGCAGAAATAAACATGTTTCTGCAAGTTTGGTCAACCCCATGTAAGTTATGGGGCAGTAACAGAACACTTTTCAAAACGTGTTTTTCAGCCCGAAATAAACGCGTTTTTTCAGACAACTGAATCCCCATGCAACAGCAAGGCTCAGAAGAGCCCACACACTCAGCTCTTAACCCCAGTGTGCAGAAAGAGTCAAAACGTGTTTTTCAGCAGAAATAAACATGTTTCTGCAAGTTTGGTCAACCCCATGTAAGTTATGGGGCAGTAACAGAACACTTTTCAAAACGTGTTTTTCAGCCCGAAATAAACGCGTTTTTTCAGACAACTGAATCCCCATGTAACAGCAAGGCTCAGAGGAGCCCACACACTCAGCTCTTAGCCCCAGTGTGCAGAAAGTGTCAAAACGTGTTTTTCAGCAGAAATAAACATGTTTCTGCAAGTTTGGTCAACCCCATGTAAGTTATGGGACAGTAACAGCACACTTTTCAAAACGTGTTTTTCAGCCCGAAATAAACGCGTTTTTTCAGACAACTGAATCCCCATGTAACAGCAAGGCTCAGAGGAGCCCACACACTCAGATCTTAACCCCAGTGTGCAGAAAGGGTCAAAACGTGTTTTTCAGCAGAAATAAACATGTTTCTGCAAGTTTGGTCAACCCCATGTAAGTTATGGGGCAGTAACAGAACACTTTTCAAAACGTGTTTTTCAGCCCGAAATAAACGCGTTTTTTCAGACAACTGAATCACCATGTAACAGCAAGGCTCAGAAGAGCCCACACACTCAGCTCTTAACCCCAGTGTGCAGGAAGGGTCAAAACGTGTTTTTCAGCAGAAATAAACATGTTTCTGCAAGTTTGGTCAACCCCATGTAAGTTATGGGGCAGTAACAGAACACTTTTCAAAACGTGTTTTTCAGCCCGAAATAAACGCGTTTTTTCAGACAACTGAATCACCATGTAACAGCAAGGCTCAGAGGAGCCCACACAGTCAGCTCTTAACCCCAGTGTGCAGAAAGAGTCAAAACGTGTTTTTCAGCAGAAATAAACATGTTTCTGCAAGTTTGGTCAACCCCATGTAAGTTATGGGGCAGTAACAGAACACTTTTCAAAACGTGTTTTTCAGCCCGAAATAAACGCGTTTTTTCAGACAACTGAATCCCCATGTAACAGCAAGGCTCAGAGGAGCCCACACACTCAGCTCTTAGCCCCAGTGTGCAGAAAGTGTCAAAACGTGTTTTTCAGCAGAAATAAACATGTTTCTGCAAGTTTGGTCAACCCCATGTAAGTTATGGGACAGTAACAGCACACTTTTCAAAACGTGTTTTTCAGCCCGAAATAAACGCGTTTTTTCAGACAATGAATCCCCATGTAACAGCAAGGCTCAGAGGAGCCCACACACTCAGATCTTAACCCCAGTGTGCAGAAAGGGTCAAAACGTGTTTTTCAGCAGAAATAAACATGTTTCTGCAAGTTTGGTCAACCCCATGTAAGTTATGGGGCAGTAACAGAACACTTTTCAAAACGTGTTTTTCAGCCCGAAATAAACGCGTTTTTTCAGACAACTGAATCACCATGTAACAGCAAGGCTCAGAGGAGCCCACACACTCAGCTCTTAACCCCAGTGTGCAGGAAGGGTCAAAACGTGTTTTTCAGCAGAAATAAACATGTTTCTGCAAGTTTGGTCAACCCCATGTAAGTTATGGGGCAGTAACAGAACACTTTTCAAAACGTGTTTTTCAGCCCGAAATAAACGCGTTTTTTCAGACAACTGAATCCCCATGCAACAGCAAGGCTCAGAAGAGCCCACACACTCAGCTCTTAACCCCAGTGTGCAGAAAGTGTCAAAACGTGTTTTTCAGCAGAAATAAACATGTTTCTGCAAGTTTGGTCAACCCCATGTAAGTTATGGGACAGTAACAGCACACTTTTCAAAACGTGTTTTTCAGCCCGAAATAAACGCGTTTTTTTCAGACAACTGAATCCCCATGTAACAGCAAGCTCAGAGGAGCCCACACACTCAGATCTTAACCCCAGTGTGCAGAAAGGGTCAAAACGTGTTTTTCAGCAGAAATAAACATGTTTCTGCAAGTTTGGTCAACCCCATGTAAGTTATGGGGCAGTAACAGAACACTTTTCAAAACGTGTTTTTCAGCCCGAAATAAACGCGTTTTTTCAGACAACTGAATCCCCATGTAACAGCAAGACTCAGAGGAGCCCACACACTCAGATCTTAACCCCAGTGTGCAGAAAGGGTAAAAACGTGTTTTTCAGCAGAAATAAACATGTTTCTGCAAGTTTGGTCAACCCCATGTAAGTTATGGGGCAGTAACAGAACACTTTTCAAAACGTGTTTTTCAGCCCGAAATAAACGCGTTTTTTCAGACAACTGAATCCCCATGTAACAGCAAGGTTCAGAAGAGCCCACACTCTCAGCTCTTAACCCCAGTGTGCAGGAAGGGTCAAAACGTGTTTTTCAGCAGAAATAAACATGTTTCTGCAAGTTTGGTCAACCCCATGTAAGTTATGGGGCAGTAACAGAACACTTTTCAAAACGTGTTTTTCAGCCCGAAATAAACGCGTTTTTTCAGACAACTGAATCACCATGTAACAGCAAGGCTAAGAGGAGCCCACACACTCAGCTCTTAACCCCAGTGTGCAGGAAGGGTCAAAACGTGTTTTTCAGCAGAAATAAACATGTTTCTGCAAGTTTGGTCAACCCCATGTAAGTTATGGGGCAGTAACAGAACACTTTTCAAAACGTGTTTTTCAGCCCGAAATAAACGCGTTTTTTCAGACAACTGAATCCCCATGCAACAGCAAGGCTCAGAAGAGCCCACACACTCAGCTCTTAACCCCAGTGTGCAGAAAGTGTCAAAACGTGTTTTTCAGCAGAAATAAACATGTTTCTGCAAGTTTGGTCAACCCCATGTAAGTTATGGGACAGTAACAGCACACTTTTCAAAACGTGTTTTTCAGCCCGAAATAAACGCGTTTTTTCAGACAACTGAATCCCCATGTAACAGCAAGGCTCAGAGGAGCCCACACACTCAGATCTTAACCCCAGTGTGCAGAAAGGGTCAAAACGTGTTTTTCAGCAGAAATAAACATGTTTCTGCAAGTTTGGTCAACCCCATGTAAGTTATGGGGCAGTAACAGAACACTTTTCAAAACGTGTTTTTCAGCCCGAAATAAACGCGTTTTTTCAGACAACTGAATCCCCATGTAACAGCAAGACTCAGAGGAGCCCACACACTCAGATCTTAACCCTAGTGTGCAGAAAGGGTAAAAACGTGTTTTTCAGCAGAAATAAACATGTTTCTGCAAGTTTGGTTAACCCCATGTAAGTTATGGGGAAGTAACAGAACACTTTTCAAAACGTGTTTTTCAGCCCGAAATAAACGCGTTTTTTCAGACAACTGAATCCCCATGTAACAGCAAGGTTCAGAAGAGCCCACACTCTCAGCTCTTAACCCCAGTGTGCAGGAAGGGTCAAAACGTGTTTTTCAGCAGAAATAAACATGTTTCTGCAAGTTTGGTCAACCCCATGTAAGTTATGGGGCAGTAACAGAACACTTTTCAAAACGTATTTTTCAGCCCGAAATAAACGCGTTTTTTCAGACAACTGAATCCCCATGTAACAGCAAGGCTCAGAGGAGCCCACACACTCAGCTCTTAACCCCAGTGTGCAGAAAGAGTCAAAACGTGTTTTTCAGCAGAAATAAACATGTTTCTGCAAGTTTGGTCAACCCCATGTAAGTTATGGGGCAGTAACAGAACACTTTTCAAAACGTGTTTTTCAGCCCGAAATAAACGCGTTTTTTCAGACAACTGAATCACCATGTAACAGCAAGGCTCAGAGGAGCCCACACACTCAGCTCTTAACCCCAGTGTGCAGAAAGAGTCAAAACGTGTTTTTCAGCAGAAATAAACATGTTTCTGCAAGTTTGGTCAACCCCATGTAAGTTATGGGGCAGTAACAGAACACTTTTCAAAACGTGTTTTTCAGCCCGAAATAAACGCGTTTTTTCAGACAACTGAATCCCCATGTAACAGCAAGGCTCAGAGGAGCCCACACACTCAGCTCTTAGCCCCAGTGTGCAGAAAGTGTCAAAACGTGTTTTTCAGCAGAAATAAACATGTTTCTGCAAGTTTGGTCAACCCCATGTAAGTTATGGGACAGTAACAGCACACTTTTCAAAACGTGTTTTTCAGCCCGAAATAAACGCGTTTTTTCAGAAAACTGAATCCCCATGTAACAGCAAGGCTCAGAGGAGCCCACACACTCAGATCTTAACCCCAGTGTGCAGAAAGGGTCAAAACGTGTTTTTCAGCAGAAATAAACATGTTTCTGCAAGTTTGGTTAACCCCATGTAAGTTATGGGGAAGTAACAGAACACTTTTCAAAACGTGTTTTTCAGCCCGAAATAAACGCGTTTTTTCAGACAACTGAATCCCCATGTAACAGCAAGGTTCAGAAGAGCCCACACTCTCAGCTCTTAACCCCAGTGTGCAGGAAGGGTCAAAACGTGTTTTTCAGCAGAAATAAACATGTTTCTGCAAGTTTGGTCAACCCCATGTAAGTTATGGGGCAGTAACAGAACACTTTTCAAAACGTGTTTTTCAGCCCGAAATAAACGCGTTTTTTCAGACAACTGAATCCCCAAGCAACAGCAAGGCTCAGAAGAGCCCACACACTCAGCTCTTAACCCCAGTGTGCAGAAAGAGTCAAAACGTGTTTTTCAGCAGAAATAAACATGTTTCTGCAAGTTTGGTCAACCCCATGTAAGTTATGGGGCAGTAACAGAACACTTTTCAAAACGTGTTTTTCAGCCCGAAATAAACGCGTTTTTTCAGACAACTGAATCACCATGTAACAGCAAGGCTCAGAGGAGCCCACACACTCAGCTCTTAACCCCAGTGTGCAGAAAGAGTCAAAACGTGTTTTTCAGCAGAAATAAACATGTTTCTGCAAGTTTGGTCAACCCCATGTAAGTTATGGGGCAGTAACAGAACACTTTTCAAAACGTGTTTTTCAGCCCGAAATAAACGCGTTTTTTCAGACAACTGAATCCCCATGTAACAGCAAGGTTCAGAAGAGCCCACACACTCAGCTCTTAACCCCAGTGTGCAGAAAGAGTCAAAACGTGTTTTTCAGCAGAAATAAACATGTTTCTGCAAGTTTGGTCAACCCCATGTAAGTTATGGGACAGTAACAGCACACTTTTCAAAACGTGTTTTTCAGCCCGAAATAAACGCGTTTTTTCAGACAACTGAATCCCCATGTAACAGCAAGGCTCAGAGGAGCCCACACACTCAGATCTTAACCCCAGTTTGCAGAAAGGGTCAAAACGTGTTTTTCAGCAGAAATAAACATGTTTCTGCAAGTTTGGTCAACCCCATGTAAGTTATGGGGCAGTAACAGAACACTTTTCAAAACGTGTTTTTCAGCCCGAAATAAACGCGTTTTTTCAGACAACTGAATCACCATGTAACAGCAAGGCTCAGAAGAGCCCACACACTCAGATCTTAACCCCAGTGTGCAGAAAGGGTCAAAACGTGTTTTTCAGCAGAAAAAAACATGTTTCTGCAAGTTTGGTCAACCCCATGTAAGTTATGGGGCAGTAACAGAACACTTTTCAAAACGTGTTTTTCAGCCCGAAATAAACGCGTTTTTTCAGACAACTGAATCACCATGTAACAGCAAGGCTCAGAGGAGCCCACACACTCAGCTCTTAACCCCAGTGTGCAGGAAGGGTCAAAACGTGTTTTTCAGCAGAAATAAACATGTTTCTGCAAGTTTGGTCAACCCCATGTAAGTTATGGGACAGTAACAGCACACTTTTCAAAACGTGTTTTTCAGCCCGAAATAAACGCGTTTTTTCAGACAACTGAATCCCCATGTAACAGCAAGGCTCAGAGGAGCCCACACACTCAGATCTTAACCCCAGTGTGCAGAAAGGGTCAAAACGTGTTTTTCAGCAGAAATAAACATGTTTCTGCAAGTTTGGTCAACCCCATGTAAGTTATGGGGCAGTAACAGAACACTTTTCAAAACGTGTTTTTCAGCCCGAAATAAACGCGTTTTTTCAGACAACTGAATCACCATGTAACAGCAAGGCTCAGAAGAGCCCACACACTCAGCTCTTAACCCCAGTGTGCAGGAAGGGTCAAAACGTGTTTTTCAGCAGAAATAAACATGTTTCTGCAAGTTTGGTCAACCCCATGTAAGTTATGGGGCAGTAACAGAACACTTTTCAAAACGTGTTTTTCAGCCCGAAATAAACGCGTTTTTTCAGACAACTGAATCACCATGTAACAGCAAGGCTCAGAGGAGCCCACACAGTCAGCTCTTAACCCCAGTGTGCAGAAAGAGTCAAAACGTGTTTTTCAGCAGAAATAAACATGTTTCTGCAAGTTTGGTCAACCCCATGTAAGTTATGGGGCAGTAACAGAACACTTTTCAAAACGTGTTTTTCAGCCCGAAATAAACGCGTTTTTTCAGACAACTGAATCCCCATGTAACAGCAAGGCTCAGAGGAGCCCACACACTCAGCTCTTAGCCCCAGTGTGCAGAAAGTGTCAAAACGTGTTTTTCAGCAGAAATAAACATGTTTCTGCAAGTTTGGTCAACCCCATGTAAGTTATGGGACAGTAACAGCACACTTTTCAAAACGTGTTTTTCAGCCCGAAATAAACGCGTTTTTTCAGACAACTGAATCCCCATGTAACAGCAAGGCTCAGAGGAGCCCACACACTCAGATCTTAACCCCAGTGTGCAGAAAGGGTCAAAACGTGTTTTTCAGCAGAAATAAACATGTTTCTGCAAGTTTGGTCAACCCCATGTAAGTTATGGGGCAGTAACAGAACACTTTTCAAAACGTGTTTTTCAGCCCGAAATAAACGCGTTTTTTCAGACAACTGAATCCCCATGCAACAGCAAGGCTCAGAAGAGCCCACACACTCAGCTCTTAACCCCAGTGTGCAGAAAGTGTCAAAACGTGTTTTTCAGCAGAAATAAACATGTTTCTGCAAGTTTGGTCAACCCCATGTAAGTTATGGGACAGTAACAGCACACTTTTCAAAACGTGTTTTTCAGCCCGAAATAAACGCGTTTTTTTCAGACAACTGAATCCCCATGTAACAGCAAGCTCAGAGGAGCCCACACACTCAGATCTTAACCCCAGTGTGCAGAAAGGGTCAAAACGTGTTTTTCAGCAGAAATAAACATGTTTCTGCAAGTTTGGTCAACCCCATGTAAGTTATGGGGCAGTAACAGAACACTTTTCAAAACGTGTTTTTCAGCCCGAAATAAACGCGTTTTTTCAGACAACTGAATCCCCATGTAACAGCAAGACTCAGAGGAGCCCACACACTCAGATCTTAACCCCAGTGTGCAGAAAGGGTAAAAACGTGTTTTTCAGCAGAAATAAACATGTTTCTGCAAGTTTGGTCAACCCCATGTAAGTTATGGGGCAGTAACAGAACACTTTTCAAAACGTGTTTTTCAGCCCGAAATAAACGCGTTTTTTCAGACAACTGAATCCCCATGTAACAGCAAGGTTCAGAAGAGCCCACACTCTCAGCTCTTAACCCCAGTGTGCAAGAAGGGTCAAAACTTGTTTTTCAGCAGAAATAAACATGTTTCTGCAAGTTTGGTCAACCCCATGTAAGTTATGGGGCAGTAACAGAACACTTTTCAAAACGTGTTTTTCAGCCCGAAATAAACGCGTTTTTTCAGACAACTGAATCACCATGTAACAGCAAGGCTCAGAAGAGCCCACACACTCAGCTCTTAACCCCAGTGTGCAGGAAGGGTCAAAACGTGTTTTTCAGCAGAAATAAACATGTTTCTGCAAGTTTGGTCAACCCCATGTAAGTTATGGGGCAGTAACAGAACACTTTTCAAAACGTGTTTTTCAGCCCGAAATAAACGCGTTTTTTCAGACAACTGAATCACCATGTAACAGCAAGGCTCAGAGGAGCCCACACAGTCAGCTCTTAACCCCAGTGTGCAGAAAGAGTCAAAACGTGTTTTTCAGCAGAAATAAACATGTTTCTGCAAGTTTGGTCAACCCCATGTAAGTTATGGGGCAGTAACAGAACACTTTTCAAAACGTGTTTTTCAGCCCGAAATAAACGCGTTTTTTCAGACAACTGAATCCCCATGTAACAGCAAGGCTCAGAGGAGCCCACACACTCAGCTCTTAGCCCCAGTGTGCAGAAAGTGTCAAAACGTGTTTTTCAGCAGAAATAAACATGTTTCTGCAAGTTTGGTCAACCCCATGTAAGTTATGGGACAGTAACAGCACACTTTTCAAAACGTGTTTTTCAGCCCGAAATAAACGCGTTTTTTCAGACAACTGAATCCCCATGTAACAGCAAGGCTCAGAGGAGCCCACACACTCAGATCTTAACCCCAGTGTGCAGAAAGGGTCAAAACGTGTTTTTCAGCAGAAATAAACATGTTTCTGCAAGTTTGGTCAACCCCATGTAAGTTATGGGGCAGTAACAGAACACTTTTCAAAACGTGTTTTTCAGCCCGAAATAAACGCGTTTTTTCAGACAACTGAATCACCATGTAACAGCAAGGCTCAGAGGAGCCCACACACTCAGATCTTAACCCCAGTGTGCAGGAAGGGTCAAAACGTGTTTTTCAGCAGAAATAAACATGTTTCTGCAAGTTTGGTCAACCCCATGTAAGTTATGGGGCAGTAACAGAACACTTTTCAAAACGTGTTTTTCAGCCCGAAATAAACGCGTTTTTTCAGACAACTGAATCCCCATGCAACAGCAAGGCTCAGAAGAGCCCACACACTCAGCTCTTAACCCCAGTGTGCAGAAAGTGTCAAAACGTGTTTTTCAGCAGAAATAAACATGTTTCTGCAAGTTTGGTCAACCCCATGTAAGTTATGGGACAGTAACAGCACACTTTTCAAAACGTGTTTTTCAGCCCGAAATAAACGCGTTTTTTTCAGACAACTGAATCCCCATGTAACAGCAAGCTCAGAGGAGCCCACACACTCAGATCTTAACCCCAGTGTGCAGAAAGGGTCAAAACGTGTTTTTCAGCAGAAATAAACATGTTTCTGCAAGTTTGGTCAACCCCATGTAAGTTATGGGGCAGTAACAGAACACTTTTCAAAACGTGTTTTTCAGCCCGAAATAAACGCGTTTTTTCAGACAACTGAATCCCCATGTAACAGCAAGACTCAGAGGAGCCCACACACTCAGATCTTAACCCCAGTGTGCAGAAAGGGTAAAAACGTGTTTTTCAGCAGAAATAAACATGTTTCTGCAAGTTTGGTCAACCCCATGTAAGTTATGGGGCAGTAACAGAACACTTTTCAAAACGTGTTTTTCAGCCCGAAATAAACGCGTTTTTTCAGACAACTGAATCCCCATGTAACAGCAAGGTTCAGAAGAGCCCACACTCTCAGCTCTTAACCCCAGTGTGCAAGAAGGGTCAAAACTTGTTTTTCAGCAGAAATAAACATGTTTCTGCAAGTTTGGTCAACCCCATGTAAGTTATGGGGCAGTAACAGAACACTTTTCAAAACGTGTTTTTCAGCCCGAAATAAACGCGTTTTTTCAGACAACTGAATCCCCATGCAACAGCAAGGCTCAGAAGAGCCCACACACTCAGCTCTTAACCCCAGTGTGCAGAAAGAGTCAAAACGTGTTTTTCAGCAGAAATAAACATGTTTCTGCAAGTTTGGTCAACCCCATGTAAGTTATGGGGCAGTAACAGAACACTTTTCAAAACGTGTTTTTCAGCCCGAAATAAACGCGTTTTTTCAGACAACTGAATCACCATGTAACAGCAAGGCTCAGAGGAGCCCACACACTCAGCTCTTAACCCCAGTGTGCAGGAAGGGTCAAAACGTGTTTTTCAGCAGAAATAAAAATGTTTCTGCAAGTTTGGTCAACCCCATGTAAGTTATGGGGCAGTAACAGAACACTTTTCAAAACGTGTTTTTCAGCCCGAAATAAACGCGTTTTTTCAGACAACTGAATCCCCATGCAACAGCAAGGCTCAGAAGAGCCCACACACTCAGCTCTTAACCCCAGTGTGCAGAAAGTGTCAAAACGTGTTTTTCAGCAGAAATAAACATGTTTCTGCAAGTTTGGTCAACCCCATGTAAGTTATGGGACAGTAACAGCACACTTTTCAAAACGTGTTTTTCAGCCCGAAATAAACGCGTTTTTTCAGACAACTGAATCCCCATGTAACAGCAAGCTCAGAGGAGCCCACACACTCAGATCTTAACCCCAGTGTGCAGAAAGGGTCAAAACGTGTTTTTCAGCAGAAATAAACATGTTTCTGCAAGTTTGGTCAACCCCATGTAAGTTATGGGGCAGTAACAGAACACTTTTCAAAACGTGTTTTTCAGCCCGAAATAAACGCGTTTTTTTCAGACAACTGAATCCCCATGTAACAGCAAGGCTCAGAGGAGCCCACACACTCAGATCTTAACCCCAGTGTGCAGAAAGGGTAAAAACGTGTTTTTCAGCAGAAATAAACATGTTTCTGCAAGTTTGGTCAACCCCATGTAAGTTATGGGGCAGTAACAGAACACTTTTCAAAACGTGTTTTTCAGCCCGAAATAAACGCGTTTTTTCAGACAACTGAATCCCCATGTAACAGCAAGGTTCAGAAGAGCCCACACTCTCAGCTCTTAACCCCAGTGTGCAGGAAGGGTCAAAACGTGTTTTTCAGCAGAAATAAACATGTTTCTGCAAGTTTGGTCAACCCCATGTAAGTTATGGGGCAGTAACAGAACACTTTTCAAAACGTGTTTTTCAGCCCGAAATAAACGCGTTTTTTCAGACAACTGAATCCCCATGCAACAGCAAGGCTCAGAAGAGCCCACACACTCAGCTCTTAACCCCAGTGTGCAGAAAGAGTCAAAACGTGTTTTTCAGCAGAAATAAACATGTTTCTGCAAGTTTGGTCAACCCCATGTAAGTTATGGGGCAGTAACAGAACACTTTTCAAAACGTGTTTTTCAGCCCGAAATAAACGCGTTTTTTCAGACAACTGAATCACCATGTAACAGCAAGGCTCAGAGGAGCCCACACACTCAGATCTTAACCCCAGTGTGCAGAAAGGGTAAAAACGTGTTTTTCAGCAGAAATAAACATGTTTCTGCAAGTTTGGTCAACCCCATGTAAGTTATGGGGCAGTAACAGAACACTTTTCAAAACGTGTTTTTCAGCCCGAAATAAACGCGTTTTTTCAGACAACTGAATCCCCATGTAACAGCAAGGTTCAGAAGAGCCCACACTCTCAGCTCTTAACCCCAGTGTGCAGGAAGGGTCAAAACGTGTTTTTCAGCAGAAATAAACATGTTTCTGCAAGTTTGGTCAACCCCATGTAAGTTATGGGGCAGTAACAGAACACTTTTCAAAACGTGTTTTTCAGCCCGAAATAAACGCGTTTTTTCAGACAACTGAATCCCCATGCAACAGCAAGGCTCAGAAGAGCCCACACACTCAGCTCTTAACCCCAGTGTGCAGAAAGAGTCAAAACGTGTTTTTCAGCAGAAATAAACATGTTTCTGCAAGTTTGGTCAACCCCATGTAAGTTATGGGGCAGTAACAGAACACTTTTCAAAACGTGTTTTTCAGCCCGAAATAAACGCGTTTTTTCAGACAACTGAATCACCATGTAACAGCAAGGCTCAGAGGAGCCCACACACTCAGCTCTTAACCCCAGTGTGCAGAAAGAGTCAAAACGTGTTTTTCAGCAGAAATAAACATGTTTCTGCAAGTTTGGTCAACCCCATGTAAGTTATGGGGCAGTAACAGAACACTTTTCAAAACGTGTTTTTCAGCCCGAAATAAACGCGTTTTTTCAGACAACTGAATCCCCATGTAACAGCAAGGCTCAGAGGAGCCCACACACTCAGCTCTTAGCCCCAGTGTGCAGAAAGTGTCAAAACGTGTTTTTCAGCAGAAATAAACATGTTTCTGCAAGTTTGGTCAACCCCATGTAAGTTATGGGACAGTAACAGCACACTTTTCAAAACGTGTTTTTCAGCCCGAAATAAACGCGTTTTTTCAGAAAACTGAATCCCCATGTAACAGCAAGGCTCAGAGGAGCCCACACACTCAGATCTTAACCCCAGTGTGCAGAAAGGGTCAAAACGTGTTTTTCAGCAGAAATAAACATGTTTCTGCAAGTTTGGTCAACCCCATGTAAGTTATGGGACAGTAACAGCACACTTTTCAAAACGTGTTTTTCAGCCCGAAATAAACGCGTTTTTTCAGACAACTGAATCCCCATGTAACAGCAAGGCTCAGAGGAGCCCACACACTCAGATCTTAACCCCAGTGTGCAGAAAGGGTCAAAACGTGTTTTTCAGCAGAAATAAACATGTTTCTGCAAGTTTGGTCAACCCCATGTAAGTTATGGGGCAGTAACAGAACACTTTTCAAAACGTGTTTTTCAGCCCGAAATAAACGCGTTTTTTCAGACAACTGAATCACCATGTAACAGCAAGGCTCAGAGGAGCCCACACACTCAGCTCTTAACCCCAGTGTGCAGGAAGGGTCAAAACGTGTTTTTCAGCAGAAATAAACATGTTTCTGCAAGTTTGGTCAACCCCATGTAAGTTATGGGACAGTAACAGCACACTTTTCAAAACGTGTTTTTCAGCCCGAAATAAACGCGTTTTTTCAGACAACTGAATCCCCATGTAACAGCAAGGCTCAGAGGAGCCCACACACTCAGATCTTAACCCCAGTGTGCAGAAAGGGTCAAAACGTGTTTTTCAGCAGAAATAAACATGTTTCTGCAAGTTTGGTCAACCCCATGTAAGTTATGGGGCAGTAACAGAACACTTTTCAAAACGTGTTTTTCAGCCCGAAATAAACGCGTTTTTTCAGACAACTGAATCACCATGTAACAGCAAGGCTCAGAGGAGCCCACACACTCAGCTCTTAACCCCAGTGTGCAGGAAGGGTCAAAACGTGTTTTTCAGCAGAAATAAACATGTTTCTGCAAGTTTGGTCAACCCCATGTAAGTTATGGGACAGTAACAGCACACTTTTCAAAACGTGTTTTTCAGCCCGAAATAAACGCGTTTTTTCAGACAACTGAATCCCCATGTAACAGCAAGACTCAGAGGAGCCCACACACTCAGATCTTAACCCTAGTGTGCAGAAAGGGTAAAAACGTGTTTTTCAGCAGAAATAAACATGTTTCTGCAAGTTTGGTTAACCCCATGTAAGTTATGGGGAAGTAACAGAACACTTTTCAAAACGTGTTTTTCAGCCCGAAATAAACGCGTTTTTTCAGACAACTGAATCCCCATGTAACAGCAAGGTTCAGAAGAGCCCACACTCTCAGCTCTTAACCCCAGTGTGCAGGAAGGGTCAAAACGTGTTTTTCAGCAGAAATAAACATGTTTCTGCAAGTTTGGTCAACCCCATGTAAGTTATGGGGCAGTAACAGAACACTTTTCAAAACGTGTTTTTCAGCCCGAAATAAACGCGTTTTTTCAGACAACTGAATCCCCATGCAACAGCAAGGCTCAGAAGAGCCCACACACTCAGCTCTTAACCCCAGTGTGCAGAAAGAGTCAAAACGTGTTTTTCAGCAGAAATAAACATGTTTCTGCAAGTTTGGTCAACCCCATGTAAGTTATGGGGCAGTAACAGAACACTTTTCAAAACGTGTTTTTCAGCCCGAAATAAACGCGTTTTTTCAGACAACTGAATCACCATGTAACAGCAAGGCTCAGAGGAGCCCACACACTCAGCTCTTAACCCCAGTGTGCAGAAAGAGTCAAAACGTGTTTTTCAGCAGAAATAAACATGTTTCTGCAAGTTTGGTCAACCCCATGTAAGTTATGGGGCAGTAACAGAACACTTTTCAAAACGTGTTTTTCAGCCCGAAATAAACGCGTTTTTTCAGACAACTGAATCCCCATGTAACAGCAAGGCTCAGAGGAGCCCACACACTCAGCTCTTAGCCCCAGTGTGCAGAAAGTGTCAAAACGTGTTTTTCAGCAGAAATAAACATGTTTCTGCAAGTTTGGTCAACCCCATGTAAGTTATGGGACAGTAACAGCACACTTTTCAAAACGTGTTTTTCAGCCCGAAATAAACGCGTTTTTTCAGAAAACTGAATCCCCATGTAACAGCAAGGCTCAGAGGAGCCCACACACTCAGATCTTAACCCCAGTGTTCAGAAAGGGTCAAAACGTGTTTTTCAGCAGAAATAAACATGTTTCTGCAAGTTTGGTCAACCCCATGTAAGTTATGGGGCAGTAACAGAACACTTTTCAAAACGTGTTTTTCAGCCCGAAATAAACGCGTTTTTTCAGACAACTGAATCACCATGTAACAGCAAGGCTCAGAGGAGCCCACACACTCAGCTCTTAACCCCAGTGTGCAGGAAGGGTCAAAACGTGTTTTTCAGCAGAAATAAACATGTTTCTGCAAGTTTGGTCAACCCCATGTAAGTTATGGGGCAGTAACAGAACACTTTTCAAAACGTGTTTTTCAGCCCGAAATAAACGCGTTTTTTCAGACAACTGAATCCCCATGCAACAGCAAGGCTCAGAAGAGCCCACACACTCAGCTCTTAACCCCAGTGTGCAGAAAGGGTCAAAACGTGTTTTTCAGCAGAAATAAACATGTTTCTGCAAGTTTGGTCAACCCCATGTAAGTTATGGGGCAGTAACAGAACACTTTTCAAAACGTGTTTTTCAGCCCGAAATAAACGCGTTTTTTCAGACAACTGAATCACCATGTAACAGCAAGGCTAAGAGGAGCCCACACACTCAGCTCTTAACCCCAGTGTGCAGGAAGGGTCAAAACGTGTTTTTCAGCAGAAATAAACATGTTTCTGCAAGTTTGGTCAACCCCATGTAAGTTATGGGGCAGTAACAGAACACTTTTCAAAACGTGTTTTTCAGCCCGAAATAAACGCGTTTTTTCAGACAACTGAATCCCCATGCAACAGCAAGGCTCAGAAGAGCCCACACACTCAGCTCTTAACCCCAGTGTGCAGAAAGTGTCAAAACGTGTTTTTCAGCAGAAATAAACATGTTTCTGCAAGTTTGGTCAACCCCATGTAAGTTATGGGGCAGTAACAGCACACTTTTCAAAACGTGTTTTTCAGCCCGAAATAAACGCGTTTTTTCAGACAACTGAATCCCCATGTAACAGCAAGGCTCAGAGGAGCCCACACACTCAGATCTTAACCCCAGTGTGCAGAAAGGGTCAAAACGTGTTTTTCAGCAGAAATAAACATGTTTCTGCAAGTTTGGTCAACCCCATGTAAGTTATGGGGCAGTAACAGAACACTTTTCAAAACGTGTTTTTCAGCCCGAAATAAACGCGTTTTTTCAGACAACTGAATCACCATGTAACAGCAAGGCTCAGAGGAGCCCACACACTCAGCTCTTAACCCCAGTGTGCAGGAACGGTCAAAACGTGTTTTTCAGCAGAAATAAACATGTTTCTGCAAGTTTGGTCAACCCCATGTAAGTTATGGGACAGTAACAGCACACTTTTCAAAACGTGTTTTTCAGCCCGAAATAAACGCGTTTTTTCAGACAACTGAATCCCCATGTAACAGCAAGACTCAGAGGAGCCCACACACTCAGATCTTAACCCTAGTGTGCAGAAAGGGTAAAAACGTGTTTTTCAGCAGAAATAAACATGTTTCTGCAAGTTTGGTTAACCCCATGTAAGTTATGGGGAAGTAACAGAACACTTTTCAAAACGTGTTTTTCAGCCCGAAATAAACGCGTTTTTTCAGACAACTGAATCCCCATGTAACAGCAAGGTTCAGAAGAGCCCACACTCTCAGCTCTTAACCCCAGTGTGCAGGAAGAGTCAAAACGTGTTTTTCAGCAGAAATAAACATGTTTCTGCAAGTTTGGTCAACCCCATGTAAGTTATGGGGCAGTAACAGAACACTTTTCAAAACGTGTTTTTCAGCCCAAAATAAACGCGTTTTTTCAGACAACTGAATCACCATGTAACAGCAAGGCTCAGAGGAGCCCACACACTCAGCTCTTAACCCCAGTGTGCAGAAAGAGTCAAAACGTGTTTTTCAGCAGAAATAAACATGTTTCTGCAAGTTTGGTCAACCCCATGTAAGTTATGGGGCAGTAACAGAACACTTTTCAAAACGTGTTTTTCAGCCCGAAATAAACGCGTTTTTTCAGACAACTGAATCCCCATGTAACAGCAAGGCTCAGAGGAGCCCACACACTCAGCTCTTAGCCCCAGTGTGCAGAAAGTGTCAAAACGTGTTTTTCAGCAGAAATAAACATGTTTCTGCAAGTTTGGTCAACCCCATGTAAGTTATGGGACAGTAACAGCACACTTTTCAAAACGTGTTTTTCAGCCCGAAATAAACGCGTTTTTTCAGAAAACTGAATCCCCATGTAACAGCAAGGCTCAGAGGAGCCCACACACTCAGATCTTAACCCCAGTGTTCAGAAAGGGTCAAAACGTGTTTTTCAGCAGAAATAAACATGTTTCTTTAAGTTTGGTCAACCCCATGTAAGTTATGGGGCAGTAACAGAACACTTTTCAAAACGTGTTTTTCAGCCCGAAATAAACGCGTTTTTTCAGACAACTGAATCACCATGTAACAGCAAGGCTCAGAGGAGCCCACACACTCAGCTCTTAACCCCAGTGTGCAGGAAGGGTCAAAACGTGTTTTTCAGCAGAAATAAACATGTTTCTGCAAGTTTGGTCAACCCCATGTAAGTTATGGGGCAGTAACAGAACACTTTTCAAAACGTGTTTTTCAGCCCGAAATAAACGCGTTTTTTCAGACAACTGAATCCCCATGCAACAGCAAGGCTCAGAAGAGCCCACACACTCAGCTCTTAACCCCAGTGTGCAGAAAGTGTCAAAACGTGTTTTTCAGCAGAAATAAACATGTTTCTGCAAGTTTGGTCAACCCCATGTAAGTTATGGGACAGTAACAGCACACTTTTCAAAACGTGTTTTTCAGCCCGAAATAAACGCGTTTTTTCAGACAACTGAATCCCCATGTAACAGCAAGGCTCAGAGGAGCCCACACACTCAGATCTTAACCCCAGTGTGCAGAAAGGGTCAAAACGTGTTTTTCAGCAGAAATAAACATGTTTCTGCAAGTTTGGTCAACCCCATGTAAGTTATGGGGCAGTAACAGAACACTTTTCAAAACGTGTTTTTCAGCCCGAAATAAACGCGTTTTTTCAGACAACTGAATCACCATGTAACAGCAAGGCTCAGAGGAGCCCACACACTCAGCTCTTAACCCCAGTGTGCAGGAAGGGTCAAAACGTGTTTTTCAGCAGAAATAAACATGTTTCTGCAAGTTTGGTCAACCCCATGTAAGTTATGGGACAGTAACAGCACACTTTTCAAAACGTGTTTTTCAGCCCGAAATAAACGCGTTTTTTCAGACAACTGAATCCCCATGTAACAGCAAGACTCAGAGGAGCCCACACACTCAGATCTTAACCCTAGTGTGCAGAAAGGGTAAAAACGTGTTTTTCAGCAGAAATAAACATGTTTCTGCAAGTTTGGTTAACCCCATGTAAGTTATGGGGAAGTAACAGAACACTTTTCAAAACGTGTTTTTCAGCCCGAAATAAACGCGTTTTTTCAGACAACTGAATCCCCATGTAACAGCAAGGTTCAGAAGAGCCCACACTCTCAGCTCTTAACCCCAGTGTGCAGGAAGGGTCAAAACGTGTTTTTCAGCAGAAATAAACATGTTTCTGCAAGTTTGGTCAACCCCATGTAAGTTATGGGGCAGTAACAGAACACTTTTCAAAACGTGTTTTTCAGCCCGAAATAAACGCGTTTTTTCAGACAACTGAATCCCCATGCAACAGCAAGGCTCAGAAGAGCCCACACACTCAGCTCTTAACCCCAGTGTGCAGAAAGAGTCAAAACGTGTTTTTCAGCAGAAATAAACATGTTTCTGCAAGTTTGGTCAACCCCATGTAAGTTATGGGGCAGTAACAGAACACTTTTCAAAACGTGTTTTTCAGCCCGAAATAAACGCGTTTTTTCAGACAACTGAATCACCATGTAACAGCAAGGCTCAGAGGAGCCCACACACTCAGCTCTTAACCCCAGTGTGCAGAAAGAGTCAAAACGTGTTTTTCAGCAGAAATAAACATGTTTCTGCAAGTTTGGTCAACCCCATGTAAGTTATGGGGCAGTAACAGAACACTTTTCAAAACGTGTTTTTCAGCCCGAAATAAACGCGTTTTTTCAGACAACTGAATCCCCATGTAACAGCAAGGCTCAGAGGAGCCCACACACTCAGCTCTTAGCCCCAGTGTGCAGAAAGTGTCAAAACGTGTTTTTCAGCAGAAATAAACATGTTTCTGCAAGTTTGGTCAACCCCATGTAAGTTATGGGACAGTAACAGCACACTTTTCAAAACGTGTTTTTCAGCCCGAAATAAACGCGTTTTTTCAGAAAACTGAATCCCCATGTAACAGCAAGGCTCAGAGGAGCCCACACACTCAGATCTTAACCCCAGTGTTCAGAAAGGGTCAAAACGTGTTTTTCAGCAGAAATAAACATGTTTCTGCAAGTTTGGTCAACCCCATGTAAGTTATGGGGCAGTAACAGAACACTTTTCAAAACGTGTTTTTCAGCCCGAAATAAACGCGTTTTTTCAGACAACTGAATCACCATGTAACAGCAAGGCTCAGAGGAGCCCACACACTCAGCTCTTAACCCCAGTGTGCAGGAAGGGTCAAAACGTGTTTTTCAGCAGAAATAAACATGTTTCTGCAAGTTTGGTCAACCCCATGTAAGTTATGGGGCAGTAACAGAACACTTTTCAAAACGTGTTTTTCAGCCCGAAATAAACGCGTTTTTTCAGACAACTGAATCCCCATGCAACAGCAAGGCTCAGAAGAGCCCACACACTCAGCTCTTAACCCCAGTGTGCAGAAAGGGTCAAAACGTGTTTTTCAGCAGAAATAAACATGTTTCTGCAAGTTTGGTCAACCCCATGTAAGTTATGGGGCAGTAACAGAACACTTTTCAAAACGTGTTTTTCAGCCCGAAATAAACGCGTTTTTTCAGACAACTGAATCACCATGTAACAGCAAGGCTAAGAGGAGCCCACACACTCAGCTCTTAACCCCAGTGTGCAGGAAGGGTCAAAACGTGTTTTTCAGCAGAAATAAACATGTTTCTGCAAGTTTGGTCAACCCCATGTAAGTTATGGGGCAGTAACAGAACACTTTTCAAAACGTGTTTTTCAGCCCGAAATAAACGCGTTTTTTCAGACAACTGAATCCCCATGCAACAGCAAGGCTCAGAAGAGCCCACACACTCAGCTCTTAACCCCAGTGTGCAGAAAGTGTCAAAACGTGTTTTTCAGCAGAAATAAACATGTTTCTGCAAGTTTGGTCAACCCCATGTAAGTTATGGGGCAGTAACAGCACACTTTTCAAAACGTGTTTTTCAGCCCGAAATAAACGCGTTTTTTCAGACAACTGAATCCCCATGTAACAGCAAGGCTCAGAGGAGCCCACACACTCAGATCTTAACCCCAGTGTGCAGAAAGGGTCAAAACGTGTTTTTCAGCAGAAATAAACATGTTTCTGCAAGTTTGGTCAACCCCATGTAAGTTATGGGGCAGTAACAGAACACTTTTCAAAACGTGTTTTTCAGCCCGAAATAAACGCGTTTTTTCAGACAACTGAATCACCATGTAACAGCAAGGCTCAGAGGAGCCCACACACTCAGCTCTTAACCCCAGTGTGCAGGAACGGTCAAAACGTGTTTTTCAGCAGAAATAAACATGTTTCTGCAAGTTTGGTCAACCCCATGTAAGTTATGGGACAGTAACAGCACACTTTTCAAAACGTGTTTTTCAGCCCGAAATAAACGCGTTTTTTCAGACAACTGAATCCCCATGTAACAGCAAGACTCAGAGGAGCCCACACACTCAGATCTTAACCCTAGTGTGCAGAAAGGGTAAAAACGTGTTTTTCAGCAGAAATAAACATGTTTCTGCAAGTTTGGTTAACCCCATGTAAGTTATGGGGAAGTAACAGAACACTTTTCAAAACGTGTTTTTCAGCCCGAAATAAACGCGTTTTTTCAGACAACTGAATCCCCATGTAACAGCAAGGTTCAGAAGAGCCCACACTCTCAGCTCTTAACCCCAGTGTGCAGGAAGAGTCAAAACGTGTTTTTCAGCAGAAATAAACATGTTTCTGCAAGTTTGGTCAACCCCATGTAAGTTATGGGGCAGTAACAGAACACTTTTCAAAACGTGTTTTTCAGCCCAAAATAAACGCGTTTTTTCAGACAACTGAATCACCATGTAACAGCAAGGCTCAGAGGAGCCCACACACTCAGCTCTTAACCCCAGTGTGCAGAAAGAGTCAAAACGTGTTTTTCAGCAGAAATAAACATGTTTCTGCAAGTTTGGTCAACCCCATGTAAGTTATGGGGCAGTAACAGAACACTTTTCAAAACGTGTTTTTCAGCCCGAAATAAACGCGTTTTTTCAGACAACTGAATCCCCATGTAACAGCAAGGCTCAGAGGAGCCCACACACTCAGCTCTTAGCCCCAGTGTGCAGAAAGTGTCAAAACGTGTTTTTCAGCAGAAATAAACATGTTTCTGCAAGTTTGGTCAACCCCATGTAAGTTATGGGACAGTAACAGCACACTTTTCAAAACGTGTTTTTCAGCCCGAAATAAACGCGTTTTTTCAGAAAACTGAATCCCCATGTAACAGCAAGGCTCAGAGGAGCCCACACACTCAGATCTTAACCCCAGTGTTCAGAAAGGGTCAAAACGTGTTTTTCAGCAGAAATAAACATGTTTCTTTAAGTTTGGTCAACCCCATGTAAGTTATGGGGCAGTAACAGAACACTTTTCAAAACGTGTTTTTCAGCCCGAAATAAACGCGTTTTTTCAGACAACTGAATCACCATGTAACAGCAAGGCTCAGAGGAGCCCACACACTCAGCTCTTAACCCCAGTGTGCAGGAAGGGTCAAAACGTGTTTTTCAGCAGAAATAAACATGTTTCTGCAAGTTTGGTCAACCCCATGTAAGTTATGGGGCAGTAACAGAACACTTTTCAAAACGTGTTTTTCAGCCCGAAATAAACGCGTTTTTTCAGACAACTGAATCCCCATGCAACAGCAAGGCTCAGAAGAGCCCACACACTCAGCTCTTAACCCCAGTGTGCAGAAAGTGTCAAAACGTGTTTTTCAGCAGAAATAAACATGTTTCTGCAAGTTTGGTCAACCCCATGTAAGTTATGGGACAGTAACAGCACACTTTTCAAAACGTGTTTTTCAGCCCGAAATAAACGCGTTTTTTCAGAAAACTGAATCCCCATGTACCAGCAAGGCTCAGAGGAGCCCACACACTCAGATCTTAACCCCAGTGTGCAGAAAGGGTCAAAACGTGTTTTTCAGCAGAAATAAACATGTTTCTGCAAGTTTGGTCAACCCCATGTAAGTTATGGGGCAGTAACAGAACACTTTTCAAAACGTGTTTTTCAGCCCGAAATAAACGCGTTTTTTCAGACAACTGAATCACCATGTAACAGCAAGGCTCAGAGGAGCCCACACACTCAGCTCTTAACCCCAGTGTGCAGGAAGGGTCAAAACGTGTTTTTCAGCAGAAATAAACATGTTTCTGCAAGTTTGGTCAACCCCATGTAAGTTATGGGGCAGTAACAGAACACTTTTCAAAACGTGTTTTTCAGCCCGAAATAAACGCGTTTTTTCAGACAACTGAATCCCCATGCAACAGCAAGGCTCAGAAGAGCCCACACACTCAGCTCTTAACCCCAGTGTGCAGAAAGGGTCAAAACGTGTTTTTCAGCAGAAATAAACATGTTTCTGCAAGTTTGGTCAACCCCATGTAAGTTATGGGGCAGTAACAGAACACTTTTCAAAACGTGTTTTTCAGCCCGAAATAAACGCGTTTTTTCAGACAACTGAATCACCATGTAACAGCAAGGCTAAGAGGAGCCCACACACTCAGCTCTTAACCCCAGTGTGCAGGAAGGGTCAAAACGTGTTTTTCAGCAGAAATAAACATGTTTCTGCAAGTTTGGTCAACCCCATGTAAGTTATGGGGCAGTAACAGAACACTTTTCAAAACGTGTTTTTCAGCCCGAAATAAACGCGTTTTTTCAGACAACTGAATCCCCATGCAACAGCAAGGCTCAGAAGAGCCCACACACTCAGCTCTTAACCCCAGTGTGCAGAAAGTGTCAAAACGTGTTTTTCAGCAGAAATAAACATGTTTCTGCAAGTTTGGTCAACCCCATGTAAGTTATGGGACAGTAACAGCACACTTTTCAAAACGTGTTTTTCAGCCCGAAATAAACGCGTTTTTTCAGACAACTGAATCCCCATGTAACAGCAAGGCTCAGAGGAGCCCACACACTCAGATCTTAACCCCAGTGTGCAGAAAGGGTCAAAACGTGTTTTTCAGCAGAAATAAACATGTTTCTGCAAGTTTGGTCAACCCCATGTAAGTTATGGGGCAGTAACAGAACACTTTTCAAAACGTGTTTTTCAGCCCGAAATAAACGCGTTTTTTCAGACAACTGAATCCCCATGTAACAGCAAGACTCAGAGGAGCCCACACACTCAGATCTTAACCCTAGTGTGCAGAAAGGGTAAAAACGTGTTTTTCAGCAGAAATAAACATGTTTCTGCAAGTTTGGTTAACCCCATGTAAGTTATGGGGAAGTAACAGAACACTTTTCAAAACGTGTTTTTCAGCCCGAAATAAACGCGTTTTTTCAGACAACTGAATCCCCATGTAACAGCAAGGTTCAGAAGAGCCCACACTCTCAGCTCTTAACCCCAGTGTGCAGGAAGGGTCAAAACGTGTTTTTCAGCAGAAATAAACATGTTTCTGCAAGTTTGGTCAACCCCATGTAAGTTATGGGGCAGTAACAGAACACTTTTCAAAACGTATTTTTCAGCCCGAAATAAACGCGTTTTTTCAGACAACTGAATCCCCATGTAACAGCAAGGCTCAGAGGAGCCCACACACTCAGCTCTTAACCCCAGTGTGCAGAAAGAGTCAAAACGTGTTTTTCAGCAGAAATAAACATGTTTCTGCAAGTTTGGTCAACCCCATGTAAGTTATGGGGCAGTAACAGAACACTTTTCAAAACGTGTTTTTCAGCCCGAAATAAACGCGTTTTTTCAGACAACTGAATCACCATGTAACAGCAAGGCTCAGAGGAGCCCACACACTCAGCTCTTAACCCCAGTGTGCAGAAAGAGTCAAAACGTGTTTTTCAGCAGAAATAAACATGTTTCTGCAAGTTTGGTCAACCCCATGTAAGTTATGGGGCAGTAACAGAACACTTTTCAAAACGTGTTTTTCAGCCCGAAATAAACGCGTTTTTTCAGACAACTGAATCCCCATGTAACAGCAAGGCTCAGAGGAGCCCACACACTCAGATCTTAACCCCAGTGTGCAGAAAGGGTCAAAACGTGTTTTTCAGCAGAAATAAACATGTTTCTGCAAGTTTGGTCAACCCCATGTAAGTTATGGGGCAGTAACAGAACACTTTTCAAAACGTGTTTTTCAGCCCGAAATAAACGCGTTTTTTCAGACAACTGAATCACCATGTAACAGCAAGGCTCAGAGGAGCCCACACACTCAGCTCTTAACCCCAGTGTGCAGGAAGGGTCAAAACGTGTTTTTCAGCAGAAATAAACATGTTTCTGCAAGTTTGGTCAACCCCATGTAAGTTATGGGACAGTAACAGCACACTTTTCAAAACGTGTTTTTCAGCCCGAAATAAACGCGTTTTTTCAGACAACTGAATCCCCATGTAACAGCAAGACTCAGAGGAGCCCACACACTCAGATCTTAACCCTAGTGTGCAGAAAGGGTAAAAACGTGTTTTTCAGCAGAAATAAACATGTTTCTGCAAGTTTGGTTAACCCCATGTAAGTTATGGGGAAGTAACAGAACACTTTTCAAAACGTGTTTTTCAGCCCGAAATAAACGCGTTTTTTCAGACAACTGAATCCCCATGTAACAGCAAGGTTCAGAAGAGCCCACACTCTCAGCTCTTAACCCCAGTGTGCAGGAAGGGTCAAAACGTGTTTTTCAGCAGAAATAAACATGTTTCTGCAAGTTTGGTCAACCCCATGTAAGTTATGGGGCAGTAACAGAACACTTTTCAAAACGTGTTTTTCAGCCCGAAATAAACGCGTTTTTTCAGACAACTGAATCCCCATGCAACAGCAAGGCTCAGAAGAGCCCACACACTCAGCTCTTAACCCCAGTGTGCAGAAAGAGTCAAAACGTGTTTTTCAGCAGAAATAAACATGTTTCTGCAAGTTTGGTCAACCCCATGTAAGTTATGGGGCAGTAACAGAACACTTTTCAAAACGTGTTTTTCAGCCCGAAATAAACGCGTTTTTTCAGACAACTGAATCACCATGTAACAGCAAGGCTCAGAGGAGCCCACACACTCAGCTCTTAACCCCAGTGTGCAGAAAGAGTCAAAACGTGTTTTTCAGCAGAAATAAACATGTTTCTGCAAGTTTGGTCAACCCCATGTAAGTTATGGGGCAGTAACAGAACACTTTTCAAAACGTGTTTTTCAGCCCGAAATAAACGCGTTTTTTCAGACAACTGAATCCCCATGTAACAGCAAGGCTCAGAGGAGCCCACACACTCAGCTCTTAGCCCCAGTGTGCAGAAAGTGTCAAAACGTGTTTTTCAGCAGAAATAAACATGTTTCTGCAAGTTTGGTCAACCCCATGTAAGTTATGGGACAGTAACAGCACACTTTTCAAAACGTGTTTTTCAGCCCGAAATAAACGCGTTTTTTCAGAAAACTGAATCCCCATGTAACAGCAAGGCTCAGAGGAGCCCACACACTCAGATCTTAACCCCAGTGTTCAGAAAGGGTCAAAACGTGTTTTTCAGCAGAAATAAACATGTTTCTGCAAGTTTGGTCAACCCCATGTAAGTTATGGGGCAGTAACAGAACACTTTTCAAAACGTGTTTTTCAGCCCGAAATAAACGCGTTTTTTCAGACAACTGAATCACCATGTAACAGCAAGGCTCAGAGGAGCCCACACACTCAGCTCTTAACCCCAGTGTGCAGGAAGGGTCAAAACGTGTTTTTCAGCAGAAATAAACATGTTTCTGCAAGTTTGGTCAACCCCATGTAAGTTATGGGGCAGTAACAGAACACTTTTCAAAACGTGTTTTTCAGCCCGAAATAAACGCGTTTTTTCAGACAACTGAATCCCCATGCAACAGCAAGGCTCAGAAGAGCCCACACACTCAGCTCTTAACCCCAGTGTGCAGAAAGGGTCAAAACGTGTTTTTCAGCAGAAATAAACATGTTTCTGCAAGTTTGGTCAACCCCATGTAAGTTATGGGGCAGTAACAGAACACTTTTCAAAACGTGTTTTTCAGCCCGAAATAAACGCGTTTTTTCAGACAACTGAATCACCATGTAACAGCAAGGCTAAGAGGAGCCCACACACTCAGCTCTTAACCCCAGTGTGCAGGAAGGGTCAAAACGTGTTTTTCAGCAGAAATAAACATGTTTCTGCAAGTTTGGTCAACCCCATGTAAGTTATGGGGCAGTAACAGAACACTTTTCAAAACGTGTTTTTCAGCCCGAAATAAACGCGTTTTTTCAGACAACTGAATCCCCATGCAACAGCAAGGCTCAGAAGAGCCCACACACTCAGCTCTTAACCCCAGTGTGCAGAAAGTGTCAAAACGTGTTTTTCAGCAGAAATAAACATGTTTCTGCAAGTTTGGTCAACCCCATGTAAGTTATGGGGCAGTAACAGCACACTTTTCAAAACGTGTTTTTCAGCCCGAAATAAACGCGTTTTTTCAGACAACTGAATCCCCATGTAACAGCAAGGCTCAGAGGAGCCCACACACTCAGATCTTAACCCCAGTGTGCAGAAAGGGTCAAAACGTGTTTTTCAGCAGAAATAAACATGTTTCTGCAAGTTTGGTCAACCCCATGTAAGTTATGGGGCAGTAACAGAACACTTTTCAAAACGTGTTTTTCAGCCCGAAATAAACGCGTTTTTTCAGACAACTGAATCACCATGTAACAGCAAGGCTCAGAGGAGCCCACACACTCAGCTCTTAACCCCAGTGTGCAGGAACGGTCAAAACGTGTTTTTCAGCAGAAATAAACATGTTTCTGCAAGTTTGGTCAACCCCATGTAAGTTATGGGACAGTAACAGCACACTTTTCAAAACGTGTTTTTCAGCCCGAAATAAACGCGTTTTTTCAGACAACTGAATCCCCATGTAACAGCAAGACTCAGAGGAGCCCACACACTCAGATCTTAACCCTAGTGTGCAGAAAGGGTAAAAACGTGTTTTTCAGCAGAAATAAACATGTTTCTGCAAGTTTGGTTAACCCCATGTAAGTTATGGGGAAGTAACAGAACACTTTTCAAAACGTGTTTTTCAGCCCGAAATAAACGCGTTTTTTCAGACAACTGAATCCCCATGTAACAGCAAGGTTCAGAAGAGCCCACACTCTCAGCTCTTAACCCCAGTGTGCAGGAAGAGTCAAAACGTGTTTTTCAGCAGAAATAAACATGTTTCTGCAAGTTTGGTCAACCCCATGTAAGTTATGGGGCAGTAACAGAACACTTTTCAAAACGTGTTTTTCAGCCCAAAATAAACGCGTTTTTTCAGACAACTGAATCACCATGTAACAGCAAGGCTCAGAGGAGCCCACACACTCAGCTCTTAACCCCAGTGTGCAGAAAGAGTCAAAACGTGTTTTTCAGCAGAAATAAACATGTTTCTGCAAGTTTGGTCAACCCCATGTAAGTTATGGGGCAGTAACAGAACACTTTTCAAAACGTGTTTTTCAGCCCGAAATAAACGCGTTTTTTCAGACAACTGAATCCCCATGTAACAGCAAGGCTCAGAGGAGCCCACACACTCAGCTCTTAGCCCCAGTGTGCAGAAAGTGTCAAAACGTGTTTTTCAGCAGAAATAAACATGTTTCTGCAAGTTTGGTCAACCCCATGTAAGTTATGGGACAGTAACAGCACACTTTTCAAAACGTGTTTTTCAGCCCGAAATAAACGCGTTTTTTCAGAAAACTGAATCCCCATGTAACAGCAAGGCTCAGAGGAGCCCACACACTCAGATCTTAACCCCAGTGTTCAGAAAGGGTCAAAACGTGTTTTTCAGCAGAAATAAACATGTTTCTTTAAGTTTGGTCAACCCCATGTAAGTTATGGGGCAGTAACAGAACACTTTTCAAAACGTGTTTTTCAGCCCGAAATAAACGCGTTTTTTCAGACAACTGAATCACCATGTAACAGCAAGGCTCAGAGGAGCCCACACACTCAGCTCTTAACCCCAGTGTGCAGGAAGGGTCAAAACGTGTTTTTCAGCAGAAATAAACATGTTTCTGCAAGTTTGGTCAACCCCATGTAAGTTATGGGGCAGTAACAGAACACTTTTCAAAACGTGTTTTTCAGCCCGAAATAAACGCGTTTTTTCAGACAACTGAATCCCCATGCAACAGCAAGGCTCAGAAGAGCCCACACACTCAGCTCTTAACCCCAGTGTGCAGAAAGTGTCAAAACGTGTTTTTCAGCAGAAATAAACATGTTTCTGCAAGTTTGGTCAACCCCATGTAAGTTATGGGACAGTAACAGCACACTTTTCAAAACGTGTTTTTCAGCCCGAAATAAACGCGTTTTTTCAGAAAACTGAATCCCCATGTACCAGCAAGGCTCAGAGGAGCCCACACACTCAGATCTTAACCCCAGTGTGCAGAAAGGGTCAAAACGTGTTTTTCAGCAGAAATAAACATGTTTCTGCAAGTTTGGTCAACCCCATGTAAGTTATGGGGCAGTAACAGAACACTTTTCAAAACGTGTTTTTCAGCCCGAAATAAACGCGTTTTTTCAGACAACTGAATCACCATGTAACAGCAAGGCTCAGAGGAGCCCACACACTCAGCTCTTAACCCCAGTGTGCAGGAAGGGTCAAAACGTGTTTTTCAGCAGAAATAAACATGTTTCTGCAAGTTTGGTCAACCCCATGTAAGTTATGGGGCAGTAACAGAACACTTTTCAAAACGTGTTTTTCAGCCCGAAATAAACGCGTTTTTTCAGACAACTGAATCCCCATGCAACAGCAAGGCTCAGAAGAGCCCACACACTCAGCTCTTAACCCCAGTGTGCAGAAAGGGTCAAAACGTGTTTTTCAGCAGAAATAAACATGTTTCTGCAAGTTTGGTCAACCCCATGTAAGTTATGGGGCAGTAACAGAACACTTTTCAAAACGTGTTTTTCAGCCCGAAATAAACGCGTTTTTTCAGACAACTGAATCACCATGTAACAGCAAGGCTAAGAGGAGCCCACACACTCAGCTCTTAACCCCAGTGTGCAGGAAGGGTCAAAACGTGTTTTTCAGCAGAAATAAACATGTTTCTGCAAGTTTGGTCAACCCCATGTAAGTTATGGGGCAGTAACAGAACACTTTTCAAAACGTGTTTTTCAGCCCGAAATAAACGCGTTTTTTCAGACAACTGAATCCCCATGCAACAGCAAGGCTCAGAAGAGCCCACACACTCAGCTCTTAACCCCAGTGTGCAGAAAGTGTCAAAACGTGTTTTTCAGCAGAAATAAACATGTTTCTGCAAGTTTGGTCAACCCCATGTAAGTTATGGGACAGTAACAGCACACTTTTCAAAACGTGTTTTTCAGCCCGAAATAAACGCGTTTTTTCAGACAACTGAATCCCCATGTAACAGCAAGGCTCAGAGGAGCCCACACACTCAGATCTTAACCCCAGTGTGCAGAAAGGGTCAAAACGTGTTTTTCAGCAGAAATAAACATGTTTCTGCAAGTTTGGTCAACCCCATGTAAGTTATGGGGCAGTAACAGAACACTTTTCAAAACGTGTTTTTCAGCCCGAAATAAACGCGTTTTTTCAGACAACTGAATCCCCATGTAACAGCAAGACTCAGAGGAGCCCACACACTCAGATCTTAACCCTAGTGTGCAGAAAGGGTAAAAACGTGTTTTTCAGCAGAAATAAACATGTTTCTGCAAGTTTGGTTAACCCCATGTAAGTTATGGGGAAGTAACAGAACACTTTTCAAAACGTGTTTTTCAGCCCGAAATAAACGCGTTTTTTCAGACAACTGAATCCCCATGTAACAGCAAGGTTCAGAAGAGCCCACACTCTCAGCTCTTAACCCCAGTGTGCAGGAAGGGTCAAAACGTGTTTTTCAGCAGAAATAAACATGTTTCTGCAAGTTTGGTCAACCCCATGTAAGTTATGGGGCAGTAACAGAACACTTTTCAAAACGTATTTTTCAGCCCGAAATAAACGCGTTTTTTCAGACAACTGAATCCCCATGTAACAGCAAGGCTCAGAGGAGCCCACACACTCAGCTCTTAACCCCAGTGTGCAGAAAGAGTCAAAACGTGTTTTTCAGCAGAAATAAACATGTTTCTGCAAGTTTGGTCAACCCCATGTAAGTTATGGGGCAGTAACAGAACACTTTTCAAAACGTGTTTTTCAGCCCGAAATAAACGCGTTTTTTCAGACAACTGAATCACCATGTAACAGCAAGGCTCAGAGGAGCCCACACACTCAGCTCTTAACCCCAGTGTGCAGAAAGAGTCAAAACGTGTTTTTCAGCAGAAATAAACATGTTTCTGCAAGTTTGGTCAACCCCATGTAAGTTATGGGGCAGTAACAGAACACTTTTCAAAACGTGTTTTTCAGCCCGAAATAAACGCGTTTTTTCAGACAACTGAATCCCCATGTAACAGCAAGGCTCAGAGGAGCCCACACACTCAGCTCTTAGCCCCAGTGTGCAGAAAGTGTCAAAACGTGTTTTTCAGCAGAAATAAACATGTTTCTGCAAGTTTGGTCAACCCATGTAAGTTATGGGACAGTAACAGCACACTTTTCAAAACGTGTTTTTCAGCCCGAAATAAACGCGTTTTTTCAGAAAACTGAATCCCCATGTAACAGCAAGGCTCAGAGGAGCCCACACACTCAGATCTTAACCCCAGTGTGCAGAAAGGGTCAAAACGTGTTTTTCAGCAGAAATAAACATGTTTCTGCAAGTTTGGTTAACCCCATGTAAGTTATGGGGAAGTAACAGAACACTTTTCAAAACGTGTTTTTCAGCCCGAAATAAACGCGTTTTTTCAGACAACTGAATCCCCATGTAACAGCAAGGTTCAGAAGAGCCCACACTCTCAGCTCTTAACCCCAGTGTGCAGGAAGGGTCAAAACGTGTTTTTCAGCAGAAATAAACATGTTTCTGCAAGTTTGGTCAACCCCATGTAAGTTATGGGGCAGTAACAGAACACTTTTCAAAACGTGTTTTTCAGCCCGAAATAAACGCGTTTTTTCAGACAACTGAATCCCCATGCAACAGCAAGGCTCAGAAGAGCCCACACACTCAGCTCTTAACCCCAGTGTGCAGAAAGAGTCAAAACGTGTTTTTCAGCAGAAATAAACATGTTTCTGCAAGTTTGGTCAACCCCATGTAAGTTATGGGGCAGTAACAGAACACTTTTCAAAACGTGTTTTTCAGCCCGAAATAAACGCGTTTTTTCAGACAACTGAATCACCATGTAACAGCAAGGCTCAGAGGAGCCCACACACTCAGCTCTTAACCCCAGTGTGCAGAAAGAGTCAAAACGTGTTTTTCAGCAGAAATAAACATGTTTCTGCAAGTTTGGTCAACCCCATGTAAGTTATGGGGCAGTAACAGAACACTTTTCAAAACGTGTTTTTCAGCCCGAAATAAACGCGTTTTTTCAGACAACTGAATCCCCATGTAACAGCAAGGTTCAGAAGAGCCCACACACTCAGCTCTTAACCCCAGTGTGCAGAAAGAGTCAAAACGTGTTTTTCAGCAGAAATAAACATGTTTCTGCAAGTTTGGTCAACCCCATGTAAGTTATGGGACAGTAACAGCACACTTTTCAAAACGTGTTTTTCAGCCCGAAATAAACGCGTTTTTTCAGACAACTGAATCCCCATGTAACAGCAAGGCTCAGAGGAGCCCACACACTCAGATCTTAACCCCAGTTTGCAGAAAGGGTCAAAACGTGTTTTTCAGCAGAAATAAACATGTTTCTGCAAGTTTGGTCAACCCCATGTAAGTTATGGGGCAGTAACAGAACACTTTTCAAAACGTGTTTTTCAGCCCGAAATAAACGCGTTTTTTCAGACAACTGAATCACCATGTAACAGCAAGGCTCAGAAGAGCCCACACACTCAGATCTTAACCCCAGTGTGCAGAAAGGGTCAAAACGTGTTTTTCAGCAGAAAAAAACATGTTTCTGCAAGTTTGGTCAACCCCATGTAAGTTATGGGGCAGTAACAGAACACTTTTCAAAACGTGTTTTTCAGCCCGAAATAAACGCGTTTTTTCAGACAACTGAATCACCATGTAACAGCAAGGCTCAGAGGAGCCCACACACTCAGCTCTTAACTCCAGTGTGCAGGAAGGGTCAAAACGTGTTTTTCAGCAGAAATAAACATGTTTCTGCAAGTTTGGTCAACCCCATGTAAGTTATGGGGCAGTAACAGAACACTTTTCAAAACGTGTTTTTCAGCCCGAAATAAACGCGTTTTTTCAGACAACTGAATCCCCATGCAACAGCAAGGCTCAGAAGAGCCCACACACTCAGCTCTTAACCCCAGTGTGCAGAAAGAGTCAAAACGTGTTTTTCAGCAGAAATAAACATGTTTCTGCAAGTTTGGTCAACCCCATGTAAGTTATGGGGCAGTAACAGAACACTTTTCAAAACGTGTTTTTCAGCCCGAAATAAACGCGTTTTTTCAGACAACTGAATCCCCATGTAACAGCAAGGCTCAGAGGAGCCCACACACTCAGCTCTTAGCCCCAGTGTGCAGAAAGTGTCAAAACGTGTTTTTCAGCAGAAATAAACATGTTTCTGCAAGTTTGGTCAACCCCATGTAAGTTATGGGACAGTAACAGCACACTTTTCAAAACGTGTTTTTCAGCCCGAAATAAACGCGTTTTTTCAGACAACTGAATCCCCATGTAACAGCAAGGCTCAGAGGAGCCCACACACTCAGATCTTAACCCCAGTGTGCAGAAAGGGTCAAAACGTGTTTTTCAGCAGAAATAAACATGTTTCTGCAAGTTTGGTCAACCCCATGTAAGTTATGGGGCAGTAACAGAACACTTTTCAAAACGTGTTTTTCAGCCCGAAATAAACGCGTTTTTTCAGACAACTGAATCACCATGTAACAGCAAGGCTCAGAAGAGCCCACACACTCAGCTCTTAACCCCAGTGTGCAGGAAGGGTCAAAACGTGTTTTTCAGCAGAAATAAACATGTTTCTGCAAGTTTGGTCAACCCCATGTAAGTTATGGGGCAGTAACAGAACACTTTTCAAAACGTGTTTTTCAGCCCGAAATAAACGCGTTTTTTCAGACAACTGAATCACCATGTAACAGCAAGGCTCAGAGGAGCCCACACAGTCAGCTCTTAACCCCAGTGTGCAGAAAGAGTCAAAACGTGTTTTTCAGCAGAAATAAACATGTTTCTGCAAGTTTGGTCAACCCCATGTAAGTTATGGGGCAGTAACAGAACACTTTTCAAAACGTGTTTTTCAGCCCGAAATAAACGCGTTTTTTCAGACAACTGAATCCCCATGTAACAGCAAGGCTCAGAGGAGCCCACACACTCAGCTCTTAGCCCCAGTGTGCAGAAAGTGTCAAAACGTGTTTTTCAGCAGAAATAAACATGTTTCTGCAAGTTTGGTCAACCCCATGTAAGTTATGGGACAGTAACAGCACACTTTTCAAAACGTGTTTTTCAGCCCGAAATAAACGCGTTTTTTCAGACAACTGAATCCCCATGTAACAGCAAGGCTCAGAGGAGCCCACACACTCAGATCTTAACCCCAGTGTGCAGAAAGGGTCAAAACGTGTTTTTCAGCAGAAATAAACATGTTTCTGCAAGTTTGGTCAACCCCATGTAAGTTATGGGGCAGTAACAGAACACTTTTCAAAACGTGTTTTTCAGCCCGAAATAAACGCGTTTTTTCAGACAACTGAATCACCATGTAACAGCAAGGCTCAGAGGAGCCCACACACTCAGCTCTTAACCCCAGTGTGCAGGAAGGGTCAAAACGTGTTTTTCAGCAGAAATAAACATGTTTCTGCAAGTTTGGTCAACCCCATGTAAGTTATGGGGCAGTAACAGAACACTTTTCAAAACGTGTTTTTCAGCCCGAAATAAACGCGTTTTTTCAGACAACTGAATCCCCATGCAACAGCAAGGCTCAGAAGAGCCCACACACTCAGCTCTTAACCCCAGTGTGCAGAAAGTGTCAAAACGTGTTTTTCAGCAGAAATAAACATGTTTCTGCAAGTTTGGTCAACCCCATGTAAGTTATGGGACAGTAACAGCACACTTTTCAAAACGTGTTTTTCAGCCCGAAATAAACGCGTTTTTTTCAGACAACTGAATCCCCATGTAACAGCAAGCTCAGAGGAGCCCACACACTCAGATCTTAACCCCAGTGTGCAGAAAGGGTCAAAACGTGTTTTTCAGCAGAAATAAACATGTTTCTGCAAGTTTGGTCAACCCCATGTAAGTTATGGGGCAGTAACAGAACACTTTTCAAAACGTGTTTTTCAGCCCGAAATAAACGCGTTTTTTCAGACAACTGAATCCCCATGTAACAGCAAGACTCAGAGGAGCCCACACACTCAGATCTTAACCCCAGTGTGCAGAAAGGGTAAAAACGTGTTTTTCAGCAGAAATAAACATGTTTCTGCAAGTTTGGTCAACCCCATGTAAGTTATGGGGCAGTAACAGAACACTTTTCAAAACGTGTTTTTCAGCCCGAAATAAACGCGTTTTTTCAGACAACTGAATCCCCATGTAACAGCAAGGTTCAGAAGAGCCCACACTCTCAGCTCTTAACCCCAGTGTGCAGGAAGGGTCAAAACGTGTTTTTCAGCAGAAATAAACATGTTTCTGCAAGTTTGGTCAACCCCATGTAAGTTATGGGGCAGTAACAGAACACTTTTCAAAACGTGTTTTTCAGCCCGAAATAAACGCGTTTTTTCAGACAACTGAATCACCATGTAACAGCAAGGCTAAGAGGAGCCCACACACTCAGCTCTTAACCCCAGTGTGCAGGAAGGGTCAAAACGTGTTTTTCAGCAGAAATAAACATGTTTCTGCAAGTTTGGTCAACCCCATGTAAGTTATGGGGCAGTAACAGAACACTTTTCAAAACGTGTTTTTCAGCCCGAAATAAACGCGTTTTTTCAGACAACTGAATCCCCATGCAACAGCAAGGCTCAGAAGAGCCCACACACTCAGCTCTTAACCCCAGTGTGCAGAAAGTGTCAAAACGTGTTTTTCAGCAGAAATAAACATGTTTCTGCAAGTTTGGTCAACCCCATGTAAGTTATGGGACAGTAACAGCACACTTTTCAAAACGTGTTTTTCAGCCCGAAATAAACGCGTTTTTTCAGACAACTGAATCCCCATGTAACAGCAAGGCTCAGAGGAGCCCACACACTCAGATCTTAACCCCAGTGTGCAGAAAGGGTCAAAACGTGTTTTTCAGCAGAAATAAACATGTTTCTGCAAGTTTGGTCATCCCCATGTAAGTTATGGGACAGTAACAGCACACTTTTCAAAACGTGTTTTTCAGCCCGAAATAAACGCGTTTTTTCAGACAACTGAATCCCCATGTAACAGCAAGACTCAGAGGAGCCCACACACTCAGATCTTAACCCTAGTGTGCAGAAAGGGTAAAAACGTGTTTTTCAGCAGAAATAAACATGTTTCTGCAAGTTTGGTTAACCCCATGTAAGTTATGTGGAAGTAACAGAACACTTTTCAAAACGTGTTTTTCAGCCCGAAATAAACGCGTTTTTTCAGACAACTGAATCCCCATGTAACAGCAAGGCTCAGAGGAGCCCACACACTCAGATCTTAACCCCAGTGTGCAGAAAGGGTCAAAACGTGTTTTTCAGCAGAAATAAACATGTTTCTGCAAGTTTGGTCAACCCCATGTAAGTTATGGGGCAGTAACAGAACACTTTTCAAAACGTGTTTTTCAGCCCTAAATAAACGCGTTTTTTCAGACAACTGAATCACCATGTAACAGCAAGGCTCAGAGGAGCCCACACACTCAGCTCTTAACCCCAGTGTGCAGGAAGGGTCAAAACGTGTTTTTCAGCAGAAATAAACATGTTTCTGCAAGTTTGGTCAACCCCATGTAAGTTATGGGGCAGTAACAGAACACTTTTCAAAACGTGTTTTTCAGCCCGAAATAAACGCGTTTTTTCAGACAACTGAATCCCCATGCAACAGCAAGGCTCAGAAGAGCCCACACACTCAGCTCTTAACCCCAGTGTGCAGAAAGAGTCAAAACGTGTTTTTCAGCAGAAATAAACATGTTTCTGCAAGTTTGGTCAACCCCATGTAAGTTATGGGGCAGTAACAGAACACTTTTCAAAACGTGTTTTTCAGCCCGAAATAAACGCGTTTTTTCAGACAACTGAATCCCCATGTAACAGCAAGGCTCAGAGGAGCCCACACACTCAGATCTTAACCCCAGTGTGCAGAAAGGGTCAAAACGTGTTTTTCAGCAGAAATAAACATGTTTCTGCAAGTTTGGTCAACCCCATGTAAGTTATGGGGCAGTAACAGAACACTTTTCAAAACGTGTTTTTCAGCCCGAAATAAACGCGTTTTTTCAGACAACTGAATCACCATGTAACAGCAAGGCTAAGAGGAGCCCACACACTCAGCTCTTAACCCCAGTGTGCAGGAAGGGTCAAAACGTGTTTTTCAGCAGAAATAAACATGTTTCTGCAAGTTTGGTCAACCCCATGTAAGTTATGGGGCAGTAACAGAACACTTTTCAAAACGTGTTTTTCAGCCCGAAATAAACGCGTTTTTTCAGACAACTGAATCCCCATGCAACAGCAAGGCTCAGAAGAGCCCACACACTCAGCTCTTAACCCCAGTGTGCAGAAAGTGTCAAAACGTGTTTTTCAGCAGAAATAAACATGTTTCTGCAAGTTTGGTCAACCCCATGTAAGTTATGGGACAGTAACAGCACACTTTTCAAAACGTGTTTTTCAGCCCGAAATAAACGCGTTTTTTCAGACAACTGAATCCCCATGTAACAGCAAGGCTCAGAGGAGCCCACACACTCAGATCTTAACCCCAGTGTGCAGAAAGGGTCAAAACGTGTTTTTCAGCAGAAATAAACATGTTTCTGCAAGTTTGGTCAACCCCATGTAAGTTATGGGGCAGTAACAGAACACTTTTCAAAACGTGTTTTTCAGCCCGAAATAAACGCGTTTTTTCAGACAACTGAATCACCATGTAACAGCAAGGCTCAGAGGAGCCCACACACTCAGCTCTTAACCCCAGTGTGCAGGAAGGGTCAAAACGTGTTTTTCAGCAGAAATAAACATGTTTCTGCAAGTTTGGTCAACCCCATGTAAGTTATGGGACAGTAACAGCACACTTTTCAAAACGTGTTTTTCAGCCCAAAATAAACGCGTTTTTTCAGACAACTGAATCCCCATGTAACAGCAAGACTCAGAGGAGCCCACACACTCAGATCTTAACCCTAGTGTGCAGAAAGGGTAAAAACGTGTTTTTCAGCAGAAATAAACATGTTTCTGCAAGTTTGGTTAACCCCATGTAAGTTATGGGGAAGTAACAGAACACTTTTCAAAACGTGTTTTTCAGCCCGAAATAAACGCGTTTTTTCAGACAACTGAATCCCCATGTAACAGCAAGGTTCAGAAGAGCCCACACTCTCAGCTCTTAACCCCAGTGTGCAGGAAGGGTCAAAACGTGTTTTTCAGCAGAAATAAACATGTTTCTGCAAGTTTGGTCAACCCCATGTAAGTTATGGGGCAGTAACAGAACACTTTTCAAAACGTGTTTTTCAGCCCGAAATAAACGCGTTTTTTCAGACAACTGAATCCCCATGCAACAGCAAGGCTCAGAAGAGCCCACACACTCAGCTCTTAACCCCAGTGTGCAGAAAGAGTCAAAACGTGTTTTTCAGCAGAAATAAACATGTTTCTGCAAGTTTGGTCAACCCCATGTAAGTTATGGGGCAGTAACAGAACACTTTTCAAAACGTGTTTTTCAGCCCGAAATAAACGCGTTTTTTCAGACAACTGAATCACCATGTAACAGCAAGGCTCAGAGGAGCCCACACACTCAGCTCTTAACCCCAGTGTGCAGAAAGAGTCAAAACGTGTTTTTCAGCAGAAATAAACATGTTTCTGCAAGTTTGGTCAACCCCATGTAAGTTATGGGGCAGTAACAGAACACTTTTCAAAACGTGTTTTTCAGCCCGAAATAAACGCGTTTTTTCAGACAACTGAATCCCCATGTAACAGCAAGGCTCAGAGGAGCCCACACACTCAGCTCTTAGCCCCAGTGTGCAGAAAGTGTCAAAACGTGTTTTTCAGCAGAAATAAACATGTTTCTGCAAGTTTGGTCAACCCCATGTAAGTTATGGGACAGTAACAGCACACTTTTCAAAACGTGTTTTTCAGCCCGAAATAAACGCGTTTTTTCAGAAAACTGAATCCCCATGTAACAGCAAGGCTCAGAGGAGCCCACACACTCAGATCTTAACCCCAGTGTTCAGAAAGGGTCAAAACGTGTTTTTCAGCAGAAATAAACATGTTTCTGCAAGTTTGGTCAACCCCATGTAAGTTATGGGGCAGTAACAGAACACTTTTCAAAACGTGTTTTTCAGCCCGAAATAAACGCGTTTTTTCAGACAACTGAATCACCATGTAACAGCAAGGCTCAGAGGAGCCCACACACTCAGCTCTTAACCCCAGTGTGCAGGAAGGGTCAAAACGTGTTTTTCAGCAGAAATAAACATGTTTCTGCAAGTTTGGTCAACCCCATGTAAGTTATGGGGCAGTAACAGAACACTTTTCAAAACGTGTTTTTCAGCCCGAAATAAACGCGTTTTTTCAGACAACTGAATCCCCATGCAACAGCAAGGCTCAGAAGAGCCCACACACTCAGCTCTTAACCCCAGTGTGCAGAAAGGGTCAAAACGTGTTTTTCAGCAGAAATAAACATGTTTCTGCAAGTTTGGTCAACCCCATGTAAGTTATGGGGCAGTAACAGAACACTTTTCAAAACGTGTTTTTCAGCCCGAAATAAACGCGTTTTTTCAGACAACTGAATCACCATGTAACAGCAAGGCTAAGAGGAGCCCACACACTCAGCTCTTAACCCCAGTGTGCAGGAAGGGTCAAAACGTGTTTTTCAGCAGAAATAAACATGTTTCTGCAAGTTTGGTCAACCCCATGTAAGTTATGGGGCAGTAACAGAACACTTTTCAAAACGTGTTTTTCAGCCCGAAATAAACGCGTTTTTTCAGACAACTGAATCCCCATGCAACAGCAAGGCTCAGAAGAGCCCACACACTCAGCTCTTAACCCCAGTGTGCAGAAAGTGTCAAAACGTGTTTTTCAGCAGAAATAAACATGTTTCTGCAAGTTTGGTCAACCCCATGTAAGTTATGGGACAGTAACAGCACACTTTTCAAAACGTGTTTTTCAGCCCGAAATAAACGCGTTTTTTCAGACAACTGAATCCCCATGTAACAGCAAGGCTCAGAGGAGCCCACACACTCAGATCTTAACCCCAGTGTGCAGAAAGGGTCAAAACGTGTTTTTCAGCAGAAATAAACATGTTTCTGCAAGTTTGGTCAACCCCATGTAAGTTATGGGGCAGTAACAGCACACTTTTCAAAACGTGTTTTTCAGCCCGAAATAAACGCGTTTTTTCAGACAACTGAATCCCCATGTAACAGCAAGGCTCAGAGGAGCCCACACACTCAGATCTTAACCCCAGTGTGCAGAAAGGGTCAAAACGTGTTTTTCAGCAGAAATAAACATGTTTCTGCAAGTTTGGTCAACCCCATGTAAGTTATGGGGCAGTAACAGAACACTTTTCAAAACGTGTTTTTCAGCCCGAAATAAACGCGTTTTTTCAGACAACTGAATCACCATGTAACAGCAAGGCTCAGAGGAGCCCACACACTCAGCTCTTAACCCCAGTGTGCAGGAACGGTCAAAACGTGTTTTTCAGCAGAAATAAACATGTTTCTGCAAGTTTGGTCAACCCCATGTAAGTTATGGGACAGTAACAGCACACTTTTCAAAACGTGTTTTTCAGCCCGAAATAAACGCGTTTTTTCAGACAACTGAATCCCCATGTAACAGCAAGACTCAGAGGAGCCCACACACTCAGATCTTAACCCTAGTGTGCAGAAAGGGTAAAAACGTGTTTTTCAGCAGAAATAAACATGTTTCTGCAAGTTTGGTTAACCCCATGTAAGTTATGGGGAAGTAACAGAACACTTTTCAAAACGTGTTTTTCAGCCCGAAATAAACGCGTTTTTTCAGACAACTGAATCCCCATGTAACAGCAAGGTTCAGAAGAGCCCACACTCTCAGCTCTTAACCCCAGTGTGCAGGAAGAGTCAAAACGTGTTTTTCAGCAGAAATAAACATGTTTCTGCAAGTTTGGTCAACCCCATGTAAGTTATGGGGCAGTAACAGAACACTTTTCAAAACGTGTTTTTCAGCCCGAAATAAACGCGTTTTTTCAGACAACTGAATCCCCATGTAACAGCAAGGCTCAGAGGAGCCCACACACTCAGCTCTTAGCCCCAGTGTGCAGAAAGTGTCAAAACGTGTTTTTCAGCAGAAATAAACATGTTTCTGCAAGTTTGGTCAACCCCATGTAAGTTATGGGACAGTAACAGCACACTTTTCAAAACGTGTTTTTCAGCCCGAAATAAACGCGTTTTTTCAGAAAACTGAATCCCCATGTAACAGCAAGGCTCAGAGGAGCCCACACACTCAGATCTTAACCCCAGTGTTCAGAAAGGGTCAAAACGTGTTTTTCAGCAGAAATAAACATGTTTCTGCAAGTTTGGTCAACCCCATGTAAGTTATGGGGCAGTAACAGAACACTTTTCAAAACGTGTTTTTCAGCCCGAAATAAACGCGTTTTTTCAGACAACTGAATCACCATGTAACAGCAAGGCTCAGAGGAGCCCACACACTCAGCTCTTAACCCCAGTGTGCAGGAAGGGTCAAAACGTGTTTTTCAGCAGAAATAAACATGTTTCTGCAAGTTTGGTCAACCCCATGTAAGTTATGGGGCAGTAACAGAACACTTTTCAAAACGTGTTTTTCAGCCCGAAATAAACGCGTTTTTTCAGACAACTGAATCCCCATGCAAGAGCAAGGCTCAGAAGAGCCCACACACTCAGCTCTTAACCCCAGTGTGCAGAAAGTGTCAAAACGTGTTTTTCAGCAGAAATAAACATGTTTCTGCAAGTTTGGTCAACCCCATGTAAGTTATGGGGCAGTAACAGAACACTTTTCAAAACGTGTTTTTCAGCCCTAAATAAACGCGTTTTTTCAGACAACTGAATCACCATGTAACAGCAAGGCTCAGAGGAGCCCACACACTCAGCTCTTAACCCCAGTGTGCAGGAAGGGTCAAAACGTGTTTTTCAGCAGAAATAAACATGTTTCTGCAAGTTTGGTCAACCCCATGTAAGTTATGGGGCAGTAACAGAACACTTTTCAAAACGTGTTTTTCAGCCCGAAATAAACGCGTTTTTTCAGACAACTGAATCCCCATGCAACAGCAAGGCTCAGAAGAGCCCACACACTCAGCTCTTAACCCCAGTGTGCAGAAAGAGTCAAAACGTGTTTTTCAGCAGAAATAAACATGTTTCTGCAAGTTTGGTCAACCCCATGTAAGTTATGGGGCAGTAACAGAACACTTTTCAAAACGTGTTTTTCAGCCCGAAATAAACGCGTTTTTTCAGACAACTGAATCCCCATGTAACAGCAAGGCTCAGAGGAGCCCACACACTCAGATCTTAACCCCAGTGTGCAGAAAGGGTCAAAACGTGTTTTTCAGCAGAAATAAACATGTTTCTGCAAGTTTGGTCAACCCCATGTAAGTTATGGGGCAGTAACAGAACACTTTTCAAAACGTGTTTTTCAGCCCGAAATAAACGCGTTTTTTCAGACAACTGAATCACCATGTAACAGCAAGGCTAAGAGGAGCCCACACACTCAGCTCTTAACCCCAGTGTGCAGGAAGGGTCAAAACGTGTTTTTCAGCAGAAATAAACATGTTTCTGCAAGTTTGGTCAACCCCATGTAAGTTATGGGGCAGTAACAGAACACTTTTCAAAACGTGTTTTTCAGCCCGAAATAAACGCGTTTTTTCAGACAACTGAATCCCCATGCAACAGCAAGGCTCAGAAGAGCCCACACACTCAGCTCTTAGCCCCAGTGTGCAGAAAGTGTCAAAACGTGTTTTTCAGCAGAAATAAACATGTTTCTGCAAGTTTGGTCAACCCCATGTAAGTTATGGGACAGTAACAGCACACTTTTCAAAACGTGTTTTTCAGCCCGAAATAAACGCGTTTTTTCAGACAACTGAATCCCCATGTAACAGCAAGGCTCAGAGGAGCCCACACACTCAGATCTTAACCCCAGTGTGCAGAAAGGGTCAAAACGTGTTTTTCAGCAGAAATAAACATGTTTCTGCAAGTTTGGTCAACCCCATGTAAGTTATGGGGCAGTAACAGAACACTTTTCAAAACGTGTTTTTCAGCCCGAAATAAACGCGTTTTTTCAGACAACTGAATCCCCATGTAACAGCAAGACTCAGAGGAGCCCACACACTCAGATCTTAACCCTAGTGTGCAGAAAGGGTAAAAACGTGTTTTTCAGCAGAAATAAACATGTTTCTGCAAGTTTGGTTAACCCCATGTAAGTTATGGGGAAGTAACAGAACACTTTTCAAAACGTGTTTTTCAGCCCGAAATAAACGCGTTTTTTCAGACAACTGAATCCCCATGTAACAGCAAGGTTCAGAAGAGCCCACACTCTCAGCTCTTAACCCCAGTGTGCAGGAAGGGTCAAAACGTGTTTTTCAGCAGAAATAAACATGTTTCTGCAAGTTTGGTCAACCCCATGTAAGTTATGGGGCAGTAACAGAACACTTTTCAAAACGTGTTTTTCAGCCCGAAATAAACGCGTTTTTTCAGACAACTGAATCCCCATGCAACAGCAAGGCTCAGAAGAGCCCACACACTCAGCTCTTAACCCCAGTGTGCAGAAAGAGTCAAAACGTGTTTTTCAGCAGAAATAAACATGTTTCTGCAAGTTTGGTCAACCCCATGTAAGTTATGGGGCAGTAACAGAACACTTTTCAAAACGTGTTTTTCAGCCCGAAATAAACGCGTTTTTTCAGACAACTGAATCACCATGTAACAGCAAGGCTCAGAGGAGCCCACACACTCAGCTCTTAACCCCAGTGTGCAGAAAGAGTCAAAACGTGTTTTTCAGCAGAAATAAACATGTTTCTGCAAGTTTGGTCAACCCCATGTAAGTTATGGGGCAGTAACAGAACACTTTTCAAAACGTGTTTTTCAGCCCGAAATAAACGCGTTTTTTCAGACAACTGAATCCCCATGTAACAGCAAGGCTCAGAGGAGCCCACACACTCAGCTCTTAGCCCCAGTGTGCAGAAAGTGTCAAAACGTGTTTTTCAGCAGAAATAAACATGTTTCTGCAAGTTTGGTCAACCCCATGTAAGTTATGGGACAGTAACAGCACACTTTTCAAAACGTGTTTTTCAGCCCGAAATAAACGCGTTTTTTCAGAAAACTGAATCCCCATGTAACAGCAAGGCTCAGAGGAGCCCACACACTCAGATCTTAACCCCAGTGTTCAGAAAGGGTCAAAACGTGTTTTTCAGCAGAAATAAACATGTTTCTGCAAGTTTGGTCAACCCCATGTAAGTTATGGGGCAGTAACAGAACACTTTTCAAAACGTGTTTTTCAGCCCGAAATAAACGCGTTTTTTCAGACAACTGAATCACCATGTAACAGCAAGGCTCAGAGGAGCCCACACACTCAGCTCTTAACCCCAGTGTGCAGGAAGGGTCAAAACGTGTTTTTCAGCAGAAATAAACATGTTTCTGCAAGTTTGGTCAACCCCATGTAAGTTATGGGGCAGTAACAGAACACTTTTCAAAACGTGTTTTTCAGCCCGAAATAAACGCGTTTTTTCAGACAACTGAATCCCCATGCAACAGCAAGGCTCAGAAGAGCCCACACACTCAGCTCTTAACCCCAGTGTGCAGAAAGGGTCAAAACGTGTTTTTCAGCAGAAATAAACATGTTTCTGCAAGTTTGGTCAACCCCATGTAAGTTATGGGGCAGTAACAGAACACTTTTCAAAACGTGTTTTTCAGCCCGAAATAAACGCGTTTTTTCAGACAACTGAATCACCATGTAACAGCAAGGCTAAGAGGAGCCCACACACTCAGCTCTTAACCCCAGTGTGCAGGAAGGGTCAAAACGTGTTTTTCAGCAGAAATAAACATGTTTCTGCAAGTTTGGTCAACCCCATGTAAGTTATGGGGCAGTAACAGAACACTTTTCAAAACGTGTTTTTCAGCCCGAAATAAACGCGTTTTTTCAGACAACTGAATCCCCATGCAACAGCAAGGCTCAGAAGAGCCCACACACTCAGCTCTTAACCCCAGTGTGCAGAAAGTGTCAAAACGTGTTTTTCAGCAGAAATAAACATGTTTCTGCAAGTTTGGTCAACCCCATGTAAGTTATGGGGCAGTAACAGCACACTTTTCAAAACGTGTTTTTCAGCCCGAAATAAACGCGTTTTTTCAGACAACTGAATCCCCATGTAACAGCAAGGCTCAGAGGAGCCCACACACTCAGATCTTAACCCCAGTGTGCAGAAAGGGTCAAAACGTGTTTTTCAGCAGAAATAAACATGTTTCTGCAAGTTTGGTCAACCCCATGTAAGTTATGGGGCAGTAACAGAACACTTTTCAAAACGTGTTTTTCAGCCCGAAATAAACGCGTTTTTTCAGACAACTGAATCACCATGTAACAGCAAGGCTCAGAGGAGCCCACACACTCAGCTCTTAACCCCAGTGTGCAGGAACGGTCAAAACGTGTTTTTCAGCAGAAATAAACATGTTTCTGCAAGTTTGGTCAACCCCATGTAAGTTATGGGACAGTAACAGCACACTTTTCAAAACGTGTTTTTCAGCCCGAAATAAACGCGTTTTTTCAGACAACTGAATCCCCATGTAACAGCAAGACTCAGAGGAGCCCACACACTCAGATCTTAACCCTAGTGTGCAGAAAGGGTAAAAACGTGTTTTTCAGCAGAAATAAACATGTTTCTGCAAGTTTGGTCAACCCCATGTAAGTTATGGGACAGTAACAGCACACTTTTCAAAACGTGTTTTTCAGCCCGAAATAAACGCGTTTTTTCAGACAACTGAATCCCCATGTAACAGCAAGACTCAGAGGAGCCCACACTCTCAGCTCTTAACCCCAGTGTGCAGGAAGAGTCAAAACGTGTTTTTCAGCAGAAATAAACATGTTTCTGCAAGTTTGGTCAACCCCATGTAAGTTATGGGGCAGTAACAGAACACTTTTCAAAACGTGTTTTTCAGCCCAAAATAAACGCGTTTTTTCAGACAACTGAATCACCATGTAACAGCAAGGCTCAGAGGAGCCCACACACTCAGCTCTTAACCCCAGTGTGCAGAAAGAGTCAAAACGTGTTTTTCAGCAGAAATAAACATGTTTCTGCAAGTTTGGTCAACCCCATGTAAGTTATGGGGCAGTAACAGAACACTTTTCAAAACGTGTTTTTCAGCCCGAAATAAACGCGTTTTTTCAGACAACTGAATCCCCATGTAACAGCAAGGCTCAGAGGAGCCCACACACTCAGCTCTTAGCCCCAGTGTGCAGAAAGTGTCAAAACGTGTTTTTCAGCAGAAATAAACATGTTTCTGCAAGTTTGGTCAACCCCATGTAAGTTATGGGACAGTAACAGCACACTTTTCAAAACGTGTTTTTCAGCCCGAAATAAACGCGTTTTTTCAGAAAACTGAATCCCCATGTAACAGCAAGGCTCAGAGGAGCCCACACACTCAGATCTTAACCCCAGTGTTCAGAAAGGGTCAAAACGTGTTTTTCAGCAGAAATAAACATGTTTCTTTAAGTTTGGTCAACCCCATGTAAGTTATGGGGCAGTAACAGAACACTTTTCAAAACGTGTTTTTCAGCCCGAAATAAACGCGTTTTTTCAGACAACTGAATCACCATGTAACAGCAAGGCTCAGAGGAGCCCACACACTCAGCTCTTAACCCCAGTGTGCAGGAAGGGTCAAAACGTGTTTTTCAGCAGAAATAAACATGTTTCTGCAAGTTTGGTCAACCCCATGTAAGTTATGGGGCAGTAACAGAACACTTTTCAAAACGTGTTTTTCAGCCCGAAATAAACGCGTTTTTTCAGACAACTGAATCCCCATGCAACAGCAAGGCTCAGAAGAGCCCACACACTCAGCTCTTAACCCCAGTGTGCAGAAAGTGTCAAAACGTGTTTTTCAGCAGAAATAAACATGTTTCTGCAAGTTTGGTCAACCCCATGTAAGTTATGGGACAGTAACAGCACACTTTTCAAAACGTGTTTTTCAGCCCGAAATAAACGCGTTTTTTCAGAAAACTGAATCCCCATGTACCAGCAAGGCTCAGAGGAGCCCACACACTCAGATCTTAACCCCAGTGTGCAGAAAGGGTCAAAACGTGTTTTTCAGCAGAAATAAACATGTTTCTGCAAGTTTGGTCAACCCCATGTAAGTTATGGGGCAGTAACAGAACACTTTTCAAAACGTGTTTTTCAGCCCGAAATAAACGCGTTTTTTCAGACAACTGAATCACCATGTAACAGCAAGGCTCAGAGGAGCCCACACACTCAGCTCTTAACCCCAGTGTGCAGGAAGGGTCAAAACGTGTTTTTCAGCAGAAATAAACATGTTTCTGCAAGTTTGGTCAACCCCATGTAAGTTATGGGGCAGTAACAGAACACTTTTCAAAACGTGTTTTTCAGCCCGAAATAAACGCGTTTTTTCAGACAACTGAATCCCCATGCAACAGCAAGGCTCAGAAGAGCCCACACACTCAGCTCTTAACCCCAGTGTGCAGAAAGGGTCAAAACGTGTTTTTCAGCAGAAATAAACATGTTTCTGCAAGTTTGGTCAACCCCATGTAAGTTATGGGGCAGTAACAGAACACTTTTCAAAACGTGTTTTTCAGCCCGAAATAAACGCGTTTTTTCAGACAACTGAATCACCATGTAACAGCAAGGCTAAGAGGAGCCCACACACTCAGCTCTTAACCCCAGTGTGCAGGAAGGGTCAAAACGTGTTTTTCAGCAGAAATAAACATGTTTCTGCAAGTTTGGTCAACCCCATGTAAGTTATGGGGCAGTAACAGAACACTTTTCAAAACGTGTTTTTCAGCCCGAAATAAACGCGTTTTTTCAGACAACTGAATCCCCATGCAACAGCAAGGCTCAGAAGAGCCCACACACTCAGCTCTTAACCCCAGTGTGCAGAAAGTGTCAAAACGTGTTTTTCAGCAGAAATAAACATGTTTCTGCAAGTTTGGTCAACCCCATGTAAGTTATGGGACAGTAACAGCACACTTTTCAAAACGTGTTTTTCAGCCCGAAATAAACGCGTTTTTTCAGACAACTGAATCCCCATGTAACAGCAAGGCTCAGAGGAGCCCACACACTCAGATCTTAACCCCAGTGTGCAGAAAGGGTCAAAACGTGTTTTTCAGCAGAAATAAACATGTTTCTGCAAGTTTGGTCAACCCCATGTAAGTTATGGGGCAGTAACAGAACACTTTTCAAAACGTGTTTTTCAGCCCGAAATAAACGCGTTTTTTCAGACAACTGAATCCCCATGTAACAGCAAGACTCAGAGGAGCCCACACACTCAGATCTTAACCCTAGTGTGCAGAAAGGGTAAAAACGTGTTTTTCAGCAGAAATAAACATGTTTCTGCAAGTTTGGTTAACCCCATGTAAGTTATGGGGAAGTAACAGAACACTTTTCAAAACGTGTTTTTCAGCCCGAAATAAACGCGTTTTTTCAGACAACTGAATCCCCATGTAACAGCAAGGTTCAGAAGAGCCCACACTCTCAGCTCTTAACCCCAGTGTGCAGGAAGGGTCAAAACGTGTTTTTCAGCAGAAATAAACATGTTTCTGCAATGCAAGTTTGGTCAACCCCATGTAAGTTATGGGGCAGTAACAGAACACTTTTCAAAACGTGTTTTTCAGCCCGAAATAAACGCGTTTTTTCAGACAACTGAATCCCCATGTAACAGCAAGGCTCAGAGGAGCCCACACACTCAGCTCTTAGCCCCAGTGTGCAGAAAGTGTCAAAACGTGTTTTTCAGCAGAAATAAACATGTTTCTGCAAGTTTGGTCAACCCCATGTAAGTTATGGGACAGTAACAGCACACTTTTCAAAACGTGTTTTTCAGCCCGAAATAAACGCGTTTTTTCAGAAAACTGAATCCCCATGTAACAGCAAGGCTCAGAGGAGCCCACACACTCAGATCTTAACCCCAGTGTGCAGAAAGGGTCAAAACGTGTTTTTCAGCAGAAATAAACATGTTTCTGCAAGTTTGGTCAACCCCATGTAAGTTATGGGGCAGTAACAGAACACTTTTCAAAACGTGTTTTTCAGCCCGAAATAAACGCGTTTTTTCAGACAACTGAATCCCCATGTAACAGCAAGGTTCAGAAGAGCCCACACACTCAGCTCTTAACCCCAGTGTGCAGAAAGAGTCAAAACGTGTTTTTCAGCAGAAATAAACATGTTTCTGCAAGTTTGGTCAACCCCATGTAAGTTATGGGACAGTAACAGCACACTTTTCAAAACGTGTTTTTCAGCCCGAAATAAACGCGTTTTTTCAGACAACTGAATCCCCATGTAACAGCAAGGCTCAGAGGAGCCCAAACACTCAGATCTTAACCCCAGTTTGCAGAAAGGGTCAAAACGTGTTTTTCAGCAGAAATAAACATGTTTCTGCAAGTTTGGTCAACCCCATGTAAGTTATGGGGCAGTAACAGAACACTTTTCAAAACGTGTTTTTCAGCCCGAAATAAACGCGTTTTTTCAGACAACTGAATCACCATGTAACAGCAAGGCTCAGAAGAGCCCACACACTCAGATCTTAACCCCAGTGTGCAGAAAGGGTCAAAACGTGTTTTTCAGCAGAAAAAAACATGTTTCTGCAAGTTTGGTCAACCCCATGTAAGTTATGGGGCAGTAACAGAACACTTTTCAAAACGTGTTTTTCAGCCCGAAATAAACGCGTTTTTTCAGACAACTGAATCACCATGTAACAGCAAGGCTCAGAGGAGCCCACACACTGAGCTCTTAACCCCAGTGTGCAGGAAGGGTTAAAACGTGTTTTTCAGCAGAAATAAACATGTTTCTGCAAGTTTGGTCAACCCCATGTAAGTTATGGGGCAGTAACAGAACACTTTTCAAAACGTGTTTTTCAGCCCGAAATAAACGCGTTTTTTCAGACAACTGAATCCCCATGCAACAGCAAGGCTCAGAAGAGCCCACACACTCAGCTCTTAACCCCAGTGTGCAGAAAGAGTCAAAACGTGTTTTTCAGCAGAAATAAACATGTTTCTGCAAGTTTGGTCAACCCCATGTAAGTTATGGGGCAGTAACAGAACACTTTTCAAAACGTGTTTTTCAGCCCGAAATAAACGCGTTTTTTCAGACAACTGAATCCCCATGTAACAGCAAGGCTCAGAGGAGCCCACACACTCAGCTCTTAGCCCCAGTGTGCAGAAAGTGTCAAAACGTGTTTTTCAGCAGAAATAAACATGTTTCTGCAAGTTTGGTCAACCCCATGTAAGTTATGGGACAGTAACAGCACACTTTTCAAAACGTGTTTTTCAGCCCGAAATAAACGCGTTTTTTCAGACAACTGAATCCCCATGTAACAGCAAGGCTCAGAGGAGCCCACACACTCAGATCTTAACCCCAGTGTGCAGAAAGGGTCAAAACGTGTTTTTCAGCAGAAATAAACATGTTTCTGCAAGTTTGGTCAACCCCATGTAAGTTATGGGGCAGTAACAGAACACTTTTCAAAACGTGTTTTTCAGCCCGAAATAAACGCGTTTTTTCAGACAACTGAATCACCATGTAACAGCAAGGCTCAGAAGAGCCCACACACTCAGCTCTTAACCCCAGTGTGCAGGAAGGGTCAAAACGTGTTTTTCAGCAGAAATAAACATGTTTCTGCAAGTTTGGTCAACCCCATGTAAGTTATGGGGCAGTAACAGAACACTTTTCAAAACGTGTTTTTCAGCCCGAAATAAACGCGTTTTTTCAGACAACTGAATCACCATGTAACAGCAAGGCTCAGAGGAGCCCACACAGTCAGCTCTTAACCCCAGTGTGCAGAAAGAGTCAAAACGTGTTTTTCAGCAGAAATAAACATGTTTCTGCAAGTTTGGTCAACCCCATGTAAGTTATGGGGCAGTAACAGAACACTTTTCAAAACGTGTTTTTCAGCCCGAAATAAACGCGTTTTTTCAGACAACTGAATCCCCATGTAACAGCAAGGCTCAGAGGAGCCCACACACTCAGCTCTTAGCCCCAGTGTGCAGAAAGTGTCAAAACGTGTTTTTCAGCAGAAATAAACATGTTTCTGCAAGTTTGGTCAACCCCATGTAAGTTATGGGACAGTAACAGCACACTTTTCAAAACGTGTTTTTCAGCCCGAAATAAACGCGTTTTTTCAGACAACTGAATCCCCATGTAACAGCAAGGCTCAGAGGAGCCCACACACTCAGATCTTAACCCCAGTGTGCAGAAAGGGTCAAAACGTGTTTTTCAGCAGAAATAAACATGTTTCTGCAAGTTTGGTCAACCCCATGTAAGTTATGGGGCAGTAACAGAACACTTTTCAAAACGTGTTTTTCAGCCCGAAATAAACGCGTTTTTTCAGACAACTGAATCACCATGTAACAGCAAGGCTCAGAGGAGCCCACACACTCAGCTCTTAACCCCAGTGTGCAGGAAGGGTCAAAACGTGTTTTTCAGCAGAAATAAACATGTTTCTGCAAGTTTGGTCAACCCCATGTAAGTTATGGGGCAGTAACAGAACACTTTTCAAAACGTGTTTTTCAGCCCGAAATGCGTTTTTTCAGACAACTGAATCCCCATGCAACAGCAAGGCTCAGAAGAGCCCACACACTCAGCTCTTAACCCCAGTGTGCAGAAAGTGTCAAAACGTGTTTTTCAGCAGAAATAAACATGTTTCTGCAAGTTTGGTCAACCCCATGTAAGTTATGGGACAGTAACAGCACACTTTTCAAAACGTGTTTTTCAGCCCGAAATAAACGCGTTTTTTTCAGACAACTGAATCCCCATGTAACAGCAAGCTCAGAGGAGCCCACACACTCAGATCTTAACCCCAGTGTGCAGAAAGGGTCAAAACGTGTTTTTCAGCAGAAATAAACATGTTTCTGCAAGTTTGGTCAACCCCATGTAAGTTATGGGGCAGTAACAGAACACTTTTCAAAACGTGTTTTTCAGCCCGAAATAAACGCGTTTTTTCAGACAACTGAATCCCCATGTAACAGCAAGACTCAGAGGAGCCCACACACTCAGATCTTAACCCCAGTGTGCAGAAAGGGTAAAAACGTGTTTTTCAGCAGAAATAAACATGTTTCTGCAAGTTTGGTCAACCCCATGTAAGTTATGGGGCAGTAACAGAACACTTTTCAAAACGTGTTTTTCAGCCCGAAATAAACGCGTTTTTTCAGACAACTGAATCCCCATGTAACAGCAAGGTTCAGAAGAGCCCACACTCTCAGCTCTTAACCCCAGTGTGCAGGAAGGGTCAAAACGTGTTTTTCAGCAGAAATAAACATGTTTCTGCAAGTTTGGTCAACCCCATGTAAGTTATGGGGCAGTAACAGAACACTTTTCAAAACGTGTTTTTCAGCCCGAAATAAACGCGTTTTTTCAGACAACTGAATCCCCATGCAACAGCAAGGCTCAGAAGAGCCCACACACTCAGCTCTTAACCCCAGTGTGCAGAAAGAGTCAAAACGTGTTTTTCAGCAGAAATAAACATGTTTCTGCAAGTTTGGTCAACCCCATGTAAGTTATGGGGCAGTAACAGAACACTTTTCAAAACGTGTTTTTCAGCCCGAAATAAACGCGTTTTTTCAGACAACTGAATCCCCATGTAACAGCAAGGCTCAGAGGAGCCCACACACTCAGATCTTAACCCCAGTGTGCAGAAAGGGTCAAAACGTGTTTTTCAGCAGAAATAAACATGTTTCTGCAAGTTTGGTCAACCCCATGTAAGTTATGGGACAGTAACAGCACACTTTTCAAAACGTGTTTTTCAGCCCGAAATAAACGCGTTTTTTCAGACAACTGAATCCCCATGTAACAGCAAGACTCAGAGGAGCCCACACACTCAGATCTTAACCCTAGTGTGCAGAAAGGGTAAAAACGTGTTTTTCAGCAGAAATAAACATGTTTCTGCAAGTTTGGTTAACCCCATGTAAGTTATGGGGAAGTAACAGAACACTTTTCAAAACGTGTTTTTCAGCCCGAAATAAACGCGTTTTTTCAGACAACTGAATCCCCATGTAACAGCAAGGTTCAGAAGAGCCCACACTCTCAGCTCTTAACCCCAGTGTGCAGGAAGGGTCAAAACGTGTTTTTCAGCAGAAATAAACATGTTTCTGCAAGTTTGGTCAACCCCATGTAAGTTATGGGGCAGTAACAGAACACTTTTCAAAACGTGTTTTTCAGCCCGAAATAAACGCGTTTTTTCAGACAACTGAATCCCAATGCAACAGCAAGGCTCAGAAGAGCCCACACACTCAGCTCTTAACCCCAGTGTGCAGAAAGAGTCAAAACGTGTTTTTCAGCAGAAATAAACATGTTTCTGCAAGTTTGGTCAACCCCATGTAAGTTATGGGGCAGTAACAGAACACTTTTCAAAACGTGTTTTTCAGCCCGAAATAAACGCGTTTTTTCAGACAACTGAATCCCCATGCAACAGCAAGGCTCAGAAGAGCCCACACACTCAGCTCTTAACCCCAGTGTGCAGAAAGAGTCAAAACGTGTTTTTCAGCAGAAATAAACATGTTTCTGCAAGTTTGGTCAACCCCATGTAAGTTATGGGGCAGTAACAGAACACTTTTCAAAACGTGTTTTTCAGCCCGAAATAAACGCGTTTTTTCAGACAACTGAATCCCCATGCAACAGCAAGGCTCAGAAGAGCCCACACACTCAGCTCTTAACCCCAGTGTGCAGAAAGAGTCAAAACGTGTTTTTCAGCAGAAATAAACATGTTTCTGCAAGTTTGGTCAACCCCATGTAAGTTATGGGGCAGTAACAGCACACTTTTCAAAACGTGTTTTTCAGCCCGAAATAAACGCGTTTTTTCAGACAACTGAATCCCCATGTAACAGCAAGGCTCAGAGGAGCCCACACACTCAGATCTTAACCCCAGTGTGCAGAAAGGGTCAAAACGTGTTTTTCAGCAGAAATAAACATGTTTCTGCAAGTTTGGTCAACCCCATGTAACTTATGGGGCAGTAACAGAACACTTTTCAAAACGTGTTTTTCAGCCCGAAATAAACGCGTTTTTTCAGACAACTGAATCACCATGTAACAGCAAGGCTCAGAAGAGCCCACACACTCAGCTCTTAACCCCAGTGTGCAGGAAGGGTCAAAACGTGTTTTTCAGCAGAAATAAACATGTTTCTGCAAGTTTGGTCAACCCCATGTAAGTTATGGGGCAGTAACAGAACACTTTTCAAAACGTGTTTTTCAGCCCGAAATAAACGCGTTTTTTCAGACAACTGAATCCCCATGCAACAGCAAGGCTGAGAAGAGCCCACACACTCAGCTCTTAACCCCAGTGTGCAGAAAGAGTCAAAACGTGTTTTTCAGCAGAAATAAACATGTTTCTGCAAGTTTGGTCAACCCCATGTAAGTTATGGGGCAGTAACAGAACACTTTTCAAAACGTGTTTTTCAGCCCGAAATAAACGCGTTTTTTCAGACAACTGAATCCCCATGTAACAGCAAGGCTCAGAGGAGCCCACACACTCAGCTCTTAGCCCCAGTGTGCAGAAAGTGTCAAAACGTGTTTTTCAGCAGAAATAAACATGTTTCTTTAAGTTTGGTCAACCCCATGTAAGTTATGGGACAGTAACAGCACACTTTTCAAAACGTGTTTTTCAGCCCGAAATAAACGCGTTTTTTCAGACAACTGAATCCCCATGTAACAGCAAGGCTCAGAGGAGCCCACACACTCAGATCTTAACCCCAGTGTGCAGAAAGGGTCAAAACGTGTTTTTCAGCAGAAATAAACATGTTTCTGCAAGTTTGGTCAACCCCATGTAAGTTATGGGGCAGTAACAGAACACTTTTCAAAACGTGTTTTTCAGCCCGAAATAAACGCGTTTTTTCAGACAACTGAATCACCATGTAACAGCAAGGCTCAGAGGAGCCCACACACTCAGCTCTTAACCCCAGTGTGCAGGAAGGGTCAAAACGTGTTTTTCAGCAGAAATAAACATGTTTCAGCAAGTTTGGTCAACCCCATGTAAGTTATGGGACAGTAACAGAACACTTTTCAAAACGTGTTTTTCAGCCCGAAATAAACGCGTTTTTTCAGACAACTGAATCCCCATGTAACAGCAAGGCTCAGAGGAGCCCACACACTCAGATCTTAACCCCAGTGTGCAGAAAGGGTCAAAACGTGTTTTTCAGCAGAAATAAACATGTTTCTGCAAGTTTGGTCAACCCTATGTAAGTTATGGGGCAGTAACAGAACACTTTTCAAAACGTGTTTTTCAGCCCGAAATAAACGCGGTTTTTCAGACAACTGAATCCCCATGCAACAGCAAGGCTCAGAAGAGCCCACACACTCAGCTCTTAACCCCAGTGTGCAGAAAGAGTCAAAACGAGTTTTTCAGCAGAAATAAACATGTTTCTGCAATTTTGGTCAACCCCATGTAAGTTATGGGGCAGTAACAGCACACTTTTCAAAACGTGTTTTTCAGCCCGAAATAAACGCGTTTTTTCAGACAACTGAATCCCCATGTAACAGCAAGGCTCAGAGGAGCCCACACACTCAGATCTTAACCCCAGTGTGCAGAAAGGGTCAAAACGTGTTTTTCAGCAGAAATAAACATGTTTCTGCAAGTTTGGTCAACCCCATGTAAGTTATGGGACAGTAACAGCACACTTTTCAAAACGTGTTTTTCAGCCCGAAATAAACGCGTTTTTTCAGACAACTGAATCCCCATGTAACAGCAAGACTCAGAGGAGCCCACACACTCAGATCTTAACCCTAGTGTGCAGAAAGGGTAAAAACGTGTTTTTCAGCAGAAATAAACATGTTTCTGCAAGTTTGGTTAACCCCATGTAAGTTATGTGGAAGTAACAGAACACTTTTCAAAACGTGTTTTTCAGCCCGAAATAAACGCGTTTTTTCAGACAACTGAATCCCCATGTAACAGCAAGGTTCAGAAGAGCCCACACTCTCAGCTCTTAACCCCAGTGTGCAGGAAGGGTCAAAACGTGTTTTTCAGCAGAAATAAACACGTTTCTGCAAGTTTGGTCAACCCCATGTAAGTTATGGGGCAGTAACAGAACACTTTTCAAAACGTGTTTTTCAGCTCGAAATAAACGCGTTTTTTCAGACAACTGAATCCCCATGCAACAGCAAGGCTCAGAAGAGCCCACACACTCAGCTCTTAACCCCAGTGTGCAGAAAGAGTCAAAACGTGTTTTTCAGCAGAAATAAACATGTTTCTGCAAGTTTGGTCAACCCCATGTAAGTTATGGGGCAGTAACAGAACACTTTTCAAAACGTGTTTTTCAGCCCGAAATAAACGCGTTTTTTCAGACAACTGAATCACCATGTAACAGCAAGGCTCAGAGGAGCCCACACACTCAGCTCTTAACCCCAGTGTGCAGAAAGAGTCAAAACGTGTTTTTCAGCAGAAATAAACATGTTTCTGCAAGTTTGGTCAACCCCATGTAAGTTATGGGGCAGTAACAGAACACTTTTCAAAACGTGTTTTTCAGCCCGAAATAAACGCGTTTTTTCAGACAACTGAATCCCCATGTAACAGCAAGGCTCAGAGGAGCCCACACACTCAGCTCTTAGCCCCAGTGTGCAGAAAGTGTCAAAACGTGTTTTTCAGCAGAAATAAACATGTTTCTGCAAGTTTGGTCAACCCCATGTAAGTTATGGGACAGTAACAGCACACTTTTCAAAACGTGTTTTTCAGCCCGAAATAAACGCGTTTTTTCAGAAAACTGAATCCCCATGTAACAGCAAGGCTCAGAGGAGCCCACACACTCAGATCTTAACCCCAGTGTGCAGAAAGGGTCAAAACGTGTTTTTCAGCAGAAATAAACATGTTTCTGCAAGTTTGGTCAACCCCATGTAAGTTATGGGGCAGTAACAGAACACTTTTCAAAACGTGTTTTTCAGCCCGAAATAAACGCGTTTTTTCAGACAACTGAATCACCATGTAACAGCAAGGCTCAGAGGAGCCCACACACTCAGCTCTTAACCCCAGTGTGCAGGAAGGGTCAAAACGTGTTTTTCAGCAGAAATAAACATGTTTCTGCAAGTTTGGTCAACCCCATGTAAGTTATGGGGCAGTAACAGAACACTTTTCAAAACGTGTTTTTCAGCCCGAAATAAACGCGTTTTTTCAGACAACTGAATCCCCATGCAACAGCAAGGCTCAGAAGAGCCCACACACTCAGCTCTTAACCCCAGTGTGCAGAAAGTGTCAAAACGTGTTTTTCAGCAGAAATAAACATGTTTCTGCAAGTTTGGTCAACCCCATGTAAGTTATGGGACAGTAACAGCACACTTTTCAAAACGTGTTTTTCAGCCCGAAATAAACGCGTTTTTTCAGACAACTGAATCCCCATGTAACAGCAAGGCTCAGAGGAGCCCACACACTCAGATCTTAACCCCAGTTTGCAGAAAGGGTCAAAACGTGTTTTTCAGCAGAAATAAACATGTTTCTGCAAGTTTGGTCAACCCCATGTAAGTTATGGGGCAGTAACAGAACACTTTTCAAAACGTGTTTTTCAGCCCGAAATAAACGCGTTTTTTCAGACAACTGAATCACCATGTAACAGCAAGGCTCAGAAGAGCCCACACACTCAGATCTTAACCCCAGTGTGCAGAAAGGGTCAAAACGTGTTTTTCAGCAGAAAAAAACATGTTTCTGCAAGTTTGGTCAACCCCATGTAAGTTATGGGGCAGTAACAGAACACTTTTCAAAACGTGTTTTTCAGCCCGAAATAAACGCGTTTTTTCAGACAACTGAATCACCATGTAACAGCAAGGCTCAGAGGAGCCCACACACTGAGCTCTTAACCCCAGTGTGCAGGAAGGGTTAAAACGTGTTTTTCAGCAGAAATAAACATGTTTCTGCAAGTTTGGTCAACCCCATGTAAGTTATGGGGCAGTAACAGAACACTTTTCAAAACGTGTTTTTCAGCCCGAAATAAACGCGTTTTTTCAGACAACTGAATCCCCATGCAACAGCAAGGCTCAGAAGAGCCCACACACTCAGCTCTTAACCCCAGTGTGCAGAAAGAGTCAAAACGTGTTTTTCAGCAGAAATAAACATGTTTCTGCAAGTTTGGTCAACCCCATGTAAGTTATGGGGCAGTAACAGAACACTTTTCAAAACGTGTTTTTCAGCCCGAAATAAACGCGTTTTTTCAGACAACTGAATCCCCATGTAACAGCAAGGCTCAGAGGAGCCCACACACTCAGCTCTTAGCCCCAGTGTGCAGAAAGTGTCAAAACGTGTTTTTCAGCAGAAATAAACATGTTTCTGCAAGTTTGGTCAACCCCATGTAAGTTATGGGACAGTAACAGCACACTTTTCAAAACGTGTTTTTCAGCCCGAAATAAACGCGTTTTTTCAGACAACTGAATCCCCATGTAACAGCAAGGCTCAGAGGAGCCCACACACTCAGATCTTAACCCCAGTGTGCAGAAAGGGTCAAAACGTGTTTTTCAGCAGAAATAAACATGTTTCTGCAAGTTTGGTCAACCCCATGTAAGTTATGGGGCAGTAACAGAACACTTTTCAAAACGTGTTTTTCAGCCCGAAATAAACGCGTTTTTTCAGACAACTGAATCACCATGTAACAGCAAGGCTCAGAAGAGCCCACACACTCAGCTCTTAACCCCAGTGTGCAGGAAGGGTCAAAACGTGTTTTTCAGCAGAAATAAACATGTTTCTGCAAGTTTGGTCAACCCCATGTAAGTTATGGGGCAGTAACAGAACACTTTTCAAAACGTGTTTTTCAGCCCGAAATAAACGCGTTTTTTCAGACAACTGAATCACCATGTAACAGCAAGGCTCAGAGGAGCCCACACAGTCAGCTCTTAACCCCAGTGTGCAGAAAGAGTCAAAACGTGTTTTTCAGCAGAAATAAACATGTTTCTGCAAGTTTGGTCAACCCCATGTAAGTTATGGGGCAGTAACAGAACACTTTTCAAAACGTGTTTTTCAGCCCGAAATAAACGCGTTTTTTCAGACAACTGAATCCCCATGTAACAGCAAGGCTCAGAGGAGCCCACACACTCAGCTCTTAGCCCCAGTGTGCAGAAAGTGTCAAAACGTGTTTTTCAGCAGAAATAAACATGTTTCTGCAAGTTTGGTCAACCCCATGTAAGTTATGGGACAGTAACAGCACACTTTTCAAAACGTGTTTTTCAGCCCGAAATAAACGCGTTTTTTCAGACAACTGAATCCCCATGTAACAGCAAGGCTCAGAGGAGCCCACACACTCAGATCTTAACCCCAGTGTGCAGAAAGGGTCAAAACGTGTTTTTCAGCAGAAATAAACATGTTTCTGCAAGTTTGGTCAACCCCATGTAAGTTATGGGGCAGTAACAGAACACTTTTCAAAACGTGTTTTTCAGCCCGAAATAAACGCGTTTTTTCAGACAACTGAATCACCATGTAACAGCAAGGCTCAGAGGAGCCCACACACTCAGCTCTTAACCCCAGTGTGCAGGAAGGGTCAAAACGTGTTTTTCAGCAGAAATAAACATGTTTCTGCAAGTTTGGTCAACCCCATGTAAGTTATGGGGCAGTAACAGAACACTTTTCAAAACGTGTTTTTCAGCCCGAAATAAACGCGTTTTTTCAGACAACTGAATCCCCATGCAACAGCAAGGCTCAGAAGAGCCCACACACTCAGCTCTTAACCCCAGTGTGCAGAAAGTGTCAAAACGTGTTTTTCAGCAGAAATAAACATGTTTCTGCAAGTTTGGTCAACCCCATGTAAGTTATGGGACAGTAACAGCACACTTTTCAAAACGTGTTTTTCAGCCCGAAATAAACGCGTTTTTTTCAGACAACTGAATCCCCATGTAACAGCAAGCTCAGAGGAGCCCACACACTCAGATCTTAACCCCAGTGTGCAGAAAGGGTCAAAACGTGTTTTTCAGCAGAAATAAACATGTTTCTGCAAGTTTGGTCAACCCCATGTAAGTTATGGGGCAGTAACAGAACACTTTTCAAAACGTGTTTTTCAGCCCGAAATAAACGCGTTTTTTCAGACAACTGAATCCCCATGTAACAGCAAGACTCAGAGGAGCCCACACACTCAGATCTTAACCCCAGTGTGCAGAAAGGGTAAAAACGTGTTTTTCAGCAGAAATAAACATGTTTCTGCAAGTTTGGTCAACCCCATGTAAGTTATGGGGCAGTAACAGAACACTTTTCAAAACGTGTTTTTCAGCCCGAAATAAACGCGTTTTTTCAGACAACTGAATCCCCATGTAACAGCAAGGTTCAGAAGAGCCCACACTCTCAGCTCTTAACCCCAGTGTGCAGGAAGGGTCAAAACGTGTTTTTCAGCAGAAATAAACGTTTCTGCAAGTTTGGTCAACCCCATGTAAGTTATGGGGCAGTAACAGAACACTTTTCAAAACGTGTTTTTCAGCCCGAAATAAACGCGTTTTTTCAGACAACTGAATCCCCAAGCAACAGCAAGGCTCAGAAGAGCCCACACACTCAGCTCTTAACCCCAGTGTGCAGAAAGAGTCAAAACGTGTTTTTCAGCAGAAATAAACATGTTTCTGCAAGTTTGGTCAACCCCATGTAAGTTATGGGGCAGTAACAGAACACTTTTCAAAACGTGTTTTTCAGCCCGAAATAAACGCGTTTTTTCAGACAACTGAATCACCATGTAACAGCAAGGCTCAGAGGAGCCCACACACTCAGCTCTTAACCCCAGTGTGCAGGAAGGGTCAAAACGTGTTTTTCAGCAGAAATAAAAATGTTTCTGCAAGTTTGGTCAACCCCATGTAAGTTATGGGGCAGTAACAGAACACTTTTCAAAACGTGTTTTTCAGCCCGAAATAAACGCGTTTTTTCAGACAACTGAATCCCCATGCAACAGCAAGGCTCAGAAGAGCCCACACACTCAGCTCTTAACCCCAGTGTGCAGAAAGTGTCAAAACGTGTTTTTCAGCAGAAATAAACATGTTTCTGCAAGTTTGGTCAACCCCATGTAAGTTATGGGACAGTAACAGCACACTTTTCAAAACGTGTTTTTCAGCCCGAAATAAACGCGTTTTTTCAGACAACTGAATCCCCATGTAACAGCAAGCTCAGAGGAGCCCACACACTCAGATCTTAACCCCAGTGTGCAGAAAGGGTCAAAACGTGTTTTTCAGCAGAAATAAACATGTTTCTGCAAGTTTGGTCAACCCCATGTAAGTTATGGGGCAGTAACAGAACACTTTTCAAAACGTGTTTTTCAGCCCGAAATAAACGCGTTTTTTTCAGACAACTGAATCCCCATGTAACAGCAAGACTCAGAGGAGCCCACACACTCAGATCTTAACCCCAGTGTGCAGAAAGGGTAAAAACGTGTTTTTCAGCAGAAATAAACATGTTTCTGCAAGTTTGGTCAACCCCATGTAAGTTATGGGGCAGTAACAGAACACTTTTCAAAACGTGTTTTTCAGCCCGAAATAAACGCGTTTTTTCAGACAACTGAATCTCCATGTAACAGCAAGGTTCAGAAGAGCCCACACTCTCAGCTCTTAACCCCAGTGTGCAGGAAGGGTCAAAACGTGTTTTTCAGCAGAAATAAACATGTTTCTGCAAGTTTGGTCAACCCCATGTAAGTTATGGGGCAGTAACAGAACACTTTTCAAAACGTGTTTTTCAGCCCGAAATAAACGCGTTTTTTCAGACAACTGAATCCCCATGCAACAGCAAGGCTCAGAAGAGCCCACACACTCAGCTCTTAACCCCAGTGTGCAGAAAGAGTCAAAACGTGTTTTTCAGCAGAAATAAGCATGTTTCTGCAAGTTTGGTCAACCCCATGTAAGTTATGGGGCAGTAACAGAACACTTTTCAAAACGTGTTTTTCAGCCCGAAATAAACGCGTTTTTTCAGACAACTGAATCACCATGTAACAGCAAGGCTCAGAGGAGCCCACACACTCAGCTCTTAACCCCAGTGTGCAGAAAGAGTCAAAACGTGTTTTTCAGCAGAAATAAACATGTTTCTGCAAGTTTGGTCAACCCCATGTAAGTTATGGGGCAGTAACAGAACACTTTTCAAAACGTGTTTTTCAGCCCGAAATAAACGCGTTTTTTCAGACAACTGAATCCCCATGTAACAGCAAGGCTCAGAGGAGCCCACACACTCAGCTCTTAGCCCCAGTGTGCAGAAAGTGTCAAAACGTGTTTTTCAGCAGAAATAAACATGTTTCTGCAAGTTTGGTCAACCCCATGTAAGTTATGGGACAGTAACAGCACACTTTTCAAAACGTGTTTTTCAGCCCGAAATAAACGCGTTTTTTCAGACAACTGAATCCCCATGTAACAGCAAGGCTCAGAGGAGCCCACACACTCAGATCTTAACCCCAGTGTGCAGAAAGGGTCAAAACGTGTTTTTCAGCAGAAATAAACATGTTTCTGCAAGTTTGGTCAACCCCATGTAAGTTATGGGGCAGTAACAGAACACTTTTCAAAACGTGTTTTTCAGCCCGAAATAAACGCGTTTTTTCAGACAACTGAATCACCATGTAACAGCAAGGCTCAGAGGAGCCCACACACTCAGCTCTTAACCCCAGTGTGCAGGAAGGGTCAAAACGTGTTTTTCAGCAGAAATAAACATGTTTCTGCAAGTTTGGTCAACCCCATGTAAGTTATGGGGCAGTAACAGAACACTTTTCAAAACGTGTTTTTCAGCCCGAAATAAACGCGTTTTTTCAGACAACTGAATCCCCATGCAACAGCAAGGTTCAGAAGAGCCCACACACTCAGATCTTAACCCCAGTGTGCAGAAAGGGTCAAAACGTGTTTTTCAGCAGAAATAAACATGTTTCTGCAAGTTTGGTCAACCCCATGTAAGTTATGGGGCAGTAACAGAACACTTTTCAAAACGTGTTTTTCAGCCCGAAATAAACGCGTTTTTTCAGACAACTGAATCCCCATGTAACAGCAAGGCTCAGAGGAGCCCACACACTCAGCTCTTAACCCCAGTGTGCAGAAAGAGTCAAAACGTGTTTTTCAGCAGAAATAAACATGTTTCTGCAAGTTTGGTCAACCCCATGTAAGTTATGGGGCAGTAACAGAACACTTTTCAAAACGTGTTTTTCAGCCCGAAATAAACGCGTTTTTTCAGACAACTGAATCCCCATGCAACAGCAAGGCTCAGAAGAGCCCACACACTCAGCTCTTAACCCCAGTGTGCAGAAAGAGTCAAAACGTGTTTTTCAGCAGAAATAAACATGTTTCTGCAAGTTTGGTCAACCCCATGTAAGTTATGGGGCAGTAACAGCACACTTTTCAAAACGTGTTTTTCAGCCCGAAATAAACGCGTTTTTTCAGACAACTGAATCCCCATGTAACAGCAAGGCTCAGAGGAGCCCACACACTCAGATCTTAACCCCAGTGTGCAGAAAGGGTCAAAACGTGTTTTTCAGCAGAAATAAACATGTTTCTGCAAGTTTGGTCAACCCCATGTAACTTATGGGGCAGTAACAGAACACTTTTCAAAACGTGTTTTTCAGCCCGAAATAAACGCGTTTTTTCAGACAACTGAATCACCATGTAACAGCAAGGCTCAGAAGAGCCCACACACTCAGCTCTTAACCCCAGTGTGCAGGAAGGGTCAAAACGTGTTTTTCAGCAGAAATAAACATGTTTCTGCAAGTTTGGTCAACCCCATGTAAGTTATGGGGCAGTAACAGAACACTTTTCAAAACGTGTTTTTCAGCCCGAAATAAACGCGTTTTTTCAGACAACTGAATCCCCATGCAACAGCAAGGCTGAGAAGAGCCCACACACTCAGCTCTTAACCCCAGTGTGCAGAAAGAGTCAAAACGTGTTTTTCAGCAGAAATAAACATGTTTCTGCAAGTTTGGTCAACCCCATGTAAGTTATGGGGCAGTAACAGAACACTTTTCAAAACGTGTTTTTCAGCCCGAAATAAACGCGTTTTTTCAGACAACTGAATCCCCATGTAACAGCAAGGCTCAGAGGAGCCCACACACTCAGCTCTTAGCCCCAGTGTGCAGAAAGTGTCAAAACGTGTTTTTCAGCAGAAATAAACATGTTTCTGCAAGTTTGGTCAACCCCATGTAAGTTATGGGACAGTAACAGCACACTTTTCAAAACGTGTTTTTCAGCCCGAAATAAACCCGTTTTTTCAGACAACTGAATCCCCATGTAACAGCAAGGCTCAGAGGAGCCCACACACTCAGATCTTAACCCCAGTGTGCAGAAAGGGTCAAAACGTGTTTTTCAGCAGAAATAAACATGTTTCTGCAAGTTTGGTCAACCCCATGTAAGTTATGGGGCAGTAACAGAACACTTTTCAAAACGTGTTTTTCAGCCCGAAATAAACGCGTTTTTTCAGACAACTGAATCACCATGTAACAGCAAGGCTCAGAGGAGCCCACACACTCAGCTCTTAACCCCAGTGTGCAGGAAGGGTCAAAACGTGTTTTTCAGCAGAAATAAACATGTTTCAGCAAGTTTGGTCAACCCCATGTAAGTTATGGGACAGTAACAGCACACTTTTCAAAACGTGTTTTTCAGCCCGAAATAAACGCGTTTTTTCAGACAACTGAATCCCCATGTAACAGCAAGGCTCAGAGGAGCCCACACACTCAGATCTTAACCCCAGTGTGCAGAAAGGGTCAAAACGTGTTTTTCAGCAGAAATAAACATGTTTCTGCAAGTTTGGTCAACCCCATGTAAGTTATGGGACAGTAACAGCACACTTTTCAAAACGTGTTTTTCAGCCCGAAATAAACGCGTTTTTTCAGACAACTGAATCCCCATGTAACAGCAAGACTCAGAGGAGCCCACACACTCAGATCTTAACCCTAGTGTGCAGAAAGGGTAAAAACGTGTTTTTCAGCAGAAATAAACATGTTTCTGCAAGTTTGGTTAACCCCATGTAAGTTATGGGGAAGTAACAGAACACTTTTCAAAACGTGTTTTTCAGCCCGAAATAAACGCGTTTTTTCAGACAACTGAATCCCCATGTAACAGCAAGGTTCAGAAGAGCCCACACTCTCAGCTCTTAACCCCAGTGTGCAGGAAGGGTCAAAACGTGTTTTTCAGCAGAAATAAACATGTTTCTGCAAGTTTGGTCAACCCCATGTAAGTTATGGGGCAGTAACAGAACACTTTTCAAAACGTGTTTTTCAGCCCGAAATAAACGCGTTTTTTCAGACAACTGAATCCCAATGCAACAGCAAGGCTCAGAAGAGCCCACACACTCAGCTCTTAACCCCAGTGTGCAGAAAGAGTCAAAACGTGTTTTTCAGCAGAAATAAACATGTTTCTGCAAGTTTGGTCAACCCCATGTAAGTTATGGGGCAGTAACAGAACACTTTTCAAAACGTGTTTTTCAGCCCGAAATAAACGCGTTTTTTCAGACAACTGAATCCCCATGCAACAGCAAGGCTCAGAAGAGCCCACACACTCAGCTCTTAACCCCAGTGTGCAGAAAGAGTCAAAACGTGTTTTTCAGCAGAAATAAACATGTTTCTGCAAGTTTGGTCAACCCCATGTAAGTTATGGGGCAGTAACAGAACACTTTTCAAAACGTGTTTTTCAGCCCGAAATAAACGCGTTTTTTCAGACAACTGAATCCCCATGCAACAGCAAGGCTCAGAAGAGCCCACACACTCAGCTCTTAACCCCAGTGTGCAGAAAGAGTCAAAACGTGTTTTTCAGCAGAAATAAACATGTTTCTGCAAGTTTGGTCAACCCCATGTAAGTTATGGGGCAGTAACAGCACACTTTTCAAAACGTGTTTTTCAGCCCGAAATAAACGCGTTTTTTCAGACAACTGAATCCCCATGTAACAGCAAGGCTCAGAGGAGCCCACACACTCAGATCTTAACCCCAGTGTGCAGAAAGGGTCAAAACGTGTTTTTCAGCAGAAATAAACATGTTTCTGCAAGTTTGGTCAACCCCATGTAACTTATGGGGCAGTAACAGAACACTTTTCAAAACGTGTTTTTCAGCCCGAAATAAACGCGTTTTTTCAGACAACTGAATCCCCATGCAACAGCAAGGCTGAGAAGAGCCCACACACTCAGCTCTTAACCCCAGTGTGCAGAAAGAGTCAAAACGTGTTTTTCAGCAGAAATAAACATGTTTCTGCAAGTTTGGTCAACCCCATGTAAGTTATGGGGCAGTAACAGAACACTTTTCAAAACGTGTTTTTCAGCCCGAAATAAACGCGTTTTTTCAGACAACTGAATCCCCATGCAACAGCAAGGCTCAGAAGAGCCCACACACTCAGCTCTTAACCCCAGTGTGCAGAAAGAGTCAAAACGTGTTTTTCAGCAGAAATAAACATGTTTCTGCAAGTTTGGTCAACCCCATGTAAGTTATGGGGCAGTAACAGAACACTTTTCAAAACGTGTTTTTCAGCCCGAAATAAACGCGTTTTTTCAGACAACTGAATCCCCATGCAACAGCAAGGCTCAGAAGAGCCCACACACTCAGCTCTTAACCCCAGTGTGCAGAAAGAGTCAAAACGTGTTTTTCAGCAGAAATAAACATGTTTCTGCAAGTTTGGTCAACCCCATGTAAGTTATGGGGCAGTAACAGCACACTTTTCAAAACGTGTTTTTCAGCCCGAAATAAACGCGTTTTTTCAGACAACTGAATCCCCATGTAACAGCAAGGCTCAGAGGAGCCCACACACTCAGATCTTAACCCCAGTGTGCAGAAAGGGTCAAAACGTGTTTTTCAGCAGAAATAAACATGTTTCTGCAAGTTTGGTCAACCCCATGTAACTTATGGGGCAGTAACAGAACACTTTTCAAAACGTGTTTTTCAGCCCGAAATAAACGCGTTTTTTCAGACAACTGAATCACCATGTAACAGCAAGGCTCAGAAGAGCCCACACACTCAGCTCTTAACCCCAGTGTGCAGGAAGGGTCAAAACGTGTTTTTCAGCAGAAATAAACATGTTTCTGCAAGTTTGGTCAACCCCATGTAAGTTATGGGGCAGTAACAGAACACTTTTCAAAACGTGTTTTTCAGCCCGAAATAAACGCGTTTTTTCAGACAACTGAATCCCCATGCAACAGCAAGGCTGAGAAGAGCCCACACACTCAGCTCTTAACCCCAGTGTGCAGAAAGAGTCAAAACGTGTTTTTCAGCAGAAATAAACATGTTTCTGCAAGTTTGGTCAACCCCATGTAAGTTATGGGGCAGTAACAGAACACTTTTCAAAACGTGTTTTTCAGCCCGAAATAAACGCGTTTTTTCAGACAACTGAATCCCCATGTAACAGCAAGGCTCAGAGGAGCCCACACACTCAGCTCTTAGCCCCAGTGTGCAGAAAGTGTCAAAACGTGTTTTTCAGCAGAAATAAACATGTTTCTGTAAGTTTGGTCAACCCCATGTAAGTTATGGGACAGTAACAGCACACTTTTCAAAACGTGTTTTTCAGCCCGAAATAAACGCGTTTTTTCAGACAACTGAATCCCCATGTAACAGCAAGGCTCAGAGGAGCCCACACACTCAGATCTTAACCCCAGTGTGCAGAAAGGGTCAAAACGTGTTTTTCAGCAGAAATAAACATGTTTCTGCAAGTTTGGTCAACCCCATGTAAGTTATGGGGCAGTAACAGAACACTTTTCAAAACGTGTTTTTCAGCCCGAAATAAACGCGTTTTTTCAGACAACTGAATCACCATGTAACAGCAAGGCTCAGAGGAGCCCACACACTCAGCTCTTAACCCCAGTGTGCAGGAAGGGTCAAAACGTGTTTTTCAGCAGAAATAAACATGTTTCAGCAAGTTTGGTCAACCCCATGTAAGTTATGGGACAGTAACAGAACACTTTTCAAAACGTGTTTTTCAGCCCGAAATAAACGCGTTTTTTCAGACAACTGAATCCCCATGTAACAGCAAGGCTCAGAGGAGCCCACACACTCAGATCTTAACCCCAGTGTGCAGAAAGGGTCAAAACGTGTTTTTCAGCAGAAATAAACATGTTTCTGCAAGTTTGGTCAACCCTATGTAAGTTATGGGGCAGTAACAGAACACTTTTCAAAACGTGTTTTTCAGCCCGAAATAAACGCGGTTTTTCAGACAACTGAATCCCCATGCAACAGCAAGGCTCAGAAGAGCCCACACACTCAGCTCTTAACCCCAGTGTGCAGAAAGAGTCAAAACGAGTTTTTCAGCAGAAATAAACATGTTTCTGCAATTTTGGTCAACCCCATGTAAGTTATGGGGCAGTAACAGCACACTTTTCAAAACGTGTTTTTCAGCCCGAAATAAACGCGTTTTTTCAGACAACTGAATCCCCATGTAACAGCAAGGCTCAGAGGAGCCCACACACTCAGATCTTAACCCCAGTGTGCAGAAAGGGTCAAAACGTGTTTTTCAGCAGAAATAAACATGTTTCTGCAAGTTTGGTCAACCCCATGTAAGTTATGGGACAGTAACAGCACACTTTTCAAAACGTGTTTTTCAGCCCGAAATAAACGCGTTTTTTCAGACAACTGAATCCCCATGTAACAGCAAGACTCAGAGGAGCCCACACACTCAGATCTTAACCCTAGTGTGCAGAAAGGGTAAAAACGTGTTTTTCAGCAGAAATAAACATGTTTCTGCAAGTTTGGTTAACCCCATGTAAGTTATGTGGAAGTAACAGAACACTTTTCAAAACGTGTTTTTCAGCCCGAAATAAACGCGTTTTTTCAGACAACTGAATCCCCATGTAACAGCAAGGTTCAGAAGAGCCCACACTCTCAGCTCTTAACCCCAGTGTGCAGGAAGGGTCAAAACGTGTTTTTCAGCAGAAATAAACACGTTTCTGCAAGTTTGGTCAACCCCATGTAAGTTATGGGGCAGTAACAGAACACTTTTCAAAACGTGTTTTTCAGCTCGAAATAAACGCGTTTTTTCAGACAACTGAATCCCCATGCAACAGCAAGGCTCAGAAGAGCCCACACACTCAGCTCTTAACCCCAGTGTGCAGAAAGAGTCAAAACGTGTTTTTCAGCAGAAATAAACATGTTTCTGCAAGTTTGGTCAACCCCATGTAAGTTATGGGGCAGTAACAGAACACTTTTCAAAACGTGTTTTTCAGCCCGAAATAAACGCGTTTTTTCAGACAACTGAATCACCATGTAACAGCAAGGCTCAGAGGAGCCCACACACTCAGCTCTTAACCCCAGTGTGCAGAAAGAGTCAAAACGTGTTTTTCAGCAGAAATAAACATGTTTCTGCAAGTTTGGTCAACCCCATGTAAGTTATGGGGCAGTAACAGAACACTTTTCAAAACGTGTTTTTCAGCCCGAAATAAACGCGTTTTTTCAGACAACTGAATCCCCATGTAACAGCAAGGCTCAGAGGAGCCCACACACTCAGCTCTTAGCCCCAGTGTGCAGAAAGTGTCAAAACGTGTTTTTCAGCAGAAATAAACATGTTTCTGCAAGTTTGGTCAACCCCATGTAAGTTATGGGACAGTAACAGCACACTTTTCAAAACGTGTTTTTCAGCCCGAAATAAACGCGTTTTTTCAGAAAACTGAATCCCCATGTAACAGCAAGGCTCAGAGGAGCCCACACACTCAGATCTTAACCCCAGTGTGCAGAAAGGGTCAAAACGTGTTTTTCAGCAGAAATAAACATGTTTCTGCAAGTTTGGTCAACCCCATGTAAGTTATGGGGCAGTAACAGAACACTTTTCAAAACGTGTTTTTCAGCCCGAAATAAACGCGTTTTTTCAGACAACTGAATCACCATGTAACAGCAAGGCTCAGAGGAGCCCACACACTCAGCTCTTAACCCCAGTGTGCAGGAAGGGTCAAAACGTGTTTTTCAGCAGAAATAAACATGTTTCTGCAAGTTTGGTCAACCCCATGTAAGTTATGGGGCAGTAACAGAACACTTTTCAAAACGTGTTTTTCAGCCCGAAATAAACGCGTTTTTTCAGACAACTGAATCCCCATGCAACAGCAAGGCTCAGAAGAGCCCACACACTCAGCTCTTAACCCCAGTGTGCAGAAAGTGTCAAAACGTGTTTTTCAGCAGAAATAAACATGTTTCTGCAAGTTTGGTCAACCCCATGTAAGTTATGGGACAGTAACAGCACACTTTTCAAAACGTGTTTTTCAGCCCGAAATAAACGCGTTTTTTCAGACAACTGAATCCCCATGTAACAGCAAGGCTCAGAGGAGCCCACACACTCAGATCTTAACCCCAGTGTGCAGAAAGGGTCAAAACGTGTTTTTCAGCAGAAATAAACATGTTTCTGCAAGTTTGGTCAACCCCATGTAAGTTATGGGGCAGTAACAGAACACTTTTCAAAACGTGTTTTTCAGCCCTAAATAAACGCGTTTTTTCAGACAACTGAATCACCATGTAACAGCAAGGCTCAGAGGAGCCCACACACTCAGCTCTTAACCCCAGTGTGCAGGAAGGGTCAAAACGTGTTTTTCAGCAGAAATAAACATGTTTCTGCAAGTTTGGTCAACCCCATGTAAGTTATGGGGCAGTAACAGAACACTTTTCAAAACGTGTTTTTCAGCCCGAAATAAACGCGTTTTTTCAGACAACTGAATCCCCATGCAACAGCAAGGCTCAGAAGAGCCCACACACTCAGCTCTTAACCCCAGTGTGCAGAAAGAGTCAAAACGTGTTTTTCAGCAGAAATAAACATGTTTCTGCAAGTTTGGTCAACCCCATGTAAGTTATGGGGCAGTAACAGAACACTTTTCAAAACGTGTTTTTCAGCCCGAAATAAACGCGTTTTTTCAGACAACTGAATCCCCATGTAACAGCAAGGCTCAGAGGAGCCCACACACTCAGCTCTTAGCCCCAGTGTGCAGAAAGTGTCAAAACGTGTTTTTCAGCAGAAATAAACATGTTTCTGCAAGTTTGGTCAACCCCATGTAAGTTATGGGACAGTAACAGCACACTTTTCAAAACGTGTTTTTCAGCCCGAAATAAACCCGTTTTTTCAGACAACTGAATCCCCATGTAACAGCAAGGCTCAGAGGAGCCCACACACTCAGCTCTTAGCCCCAGTGTGCAGAAAGTGTCAAAACGTGTTTTTCAGCAGAAATAAACATGTTTCTGCAAGTTTGGTCAACCCCATGTAAGTTATGGGACAGTAACAGCACACTTTTCAAAACGTGTTTTTCAGCCCGAAATAAACTCGTTTTTTCAGACAACTGAATCCCCATGTAACAGCAAGGCTCAGAGGAGCCCACACACTCAGATCTTAACCCCAGTGTGCAGAAAGGGTCAAAACGTGTTTTTCAGCAGAAATAAACATGTTTCTGCAAGTTTGGTCAACCCTATGTAAGTTATGGGGCAGTAACAGAACACTTTTCAAAACGTGTTTTTCAGCCCGAAATAAACGCGTTTTTTCAGACAACTGAATCCCCATGCAACAGCAAGGCTCAGAAGAGCCCACACACTCAGCTCTTAACCCCAGTGTGCAGAAAGAGTCAAAACGTGTTTTTCAGCAGAAATAAACATGTTTCTGCAATTTTGGTCAACCCCATGTAAGTTATGGGGCAGTAACAGCACACTTTTCAAAACGTGTTTTTCAGCCCGAAATAAACGCGTTTTTTCAGACAACTGAATCCCATTGTAACAGCAAGGCTCAGAGGAGCCCACACACTCAGATCTTAACCCCAGTGTGCAGAAAGGGTCAAAACGTGTTTTTCAGCAGAAATAAACATGTTTCTGCAAGTTTGGTCAACCCCATGTAAGTTATGGGACAGTAACAGCACACTTTTCAAAACGTGTTTTTCAGCCCGAAATAAACGCGTTTTTTCAGACAACTGAATCCCCATGTAACAGCAAGACTCAGAGGAGCCCACACACTCAGATCTTAACCCTAGTGTGCAGAAAGGGTAAAAACGTGTTTTTCAGCAGAAATAAACATGTTTCTGCAAGTTTGGTTAACCCCATGTAAGTTATGGGGAAGTAACAGAACACTTTTCAAAACGTGTTTTTCAGCCCGAAATAAACGCGTTTTTTCAGACAACTGAATCCCCATGTAACAGCAAGGTTCAGAAGAGCCCACACTCTCAGCTCTTAACCCCAGTGTGCAGGAAGGGTCAAAACGTGTTTTTCAGCAGAAATAAACATGTTTCTGCAAGTTTGGTCAACCCCATGTAAGTTATGGGGCAGTAACAGAACACTTTTCAAAACGTGTTTTTCAGCCCGAAATAAACGCGTTTTTTCAGACAACTTAATCCCAATGCAACAGCAAGGCTCAGAAGAGCCCACACACTCAGCTCTTAACCCCAGTGTGCAGAAAGAGTCAAAACGTGTTTTTCAGCAGAAATAAACATGTTTCTGCAAGTTTGGTCAACCCCATGTAAGTTATGGGGCAGTAACAGAACACTTTTCAAAACGTGTTTTTCAGCCCGAAATAAACGCGTTTTTTCAGACAACTGAATCCCCATGCAACAGCAAGGCTCAGAAGAGCCCACACACTCAGCTCTTAACCCCAGTGTGCAGAAAGAGTCAAAACGTGTTTTTCAGCAGAAATAAACATGTTTCTGCAAGTTTGGTCAACCCCATGTAAGTTATGGGGCAGTAACAGAACACTTTTCAAAACGTGTTTTTCAGCCCGAAATAAACGCGTTTTTTCAGACAACTGAATCCCCATGCAACAGCAAGGCTCAGAAGAGCCCACACACTCAGCTCTTAACCCCAGTGTGCAGAAAGAGTCAAAACGTGTTTTTCAGCAGAAATAAACATGTTTCTGCAAGTTTGGTCAACCCCATGTAAGTTATGGGGCAGTAACAGCACACTTTTCAAAACGTGTTTTTCAGCCCGAAATAAACGCGTTTTTTCAGACAACTGAATCCCCATGTAACAGCAAGGCTCAGAGGAGCCCACACACTCAGATCTTAACCCCAGTGTGCAGAAAGGGTCAAAACGTGTTTTTCAGCAGAAATAAACATGTTTCTGCAAGTTTGGTCAACCCCATGTAAGTTATGGGGCAGTAACAGAACACTTTTCAAAACGTGTTTTTCAGCCCGAAATAAACGCGTTTTTTCAGACAACTGAATCCCCATGTAACAGCAAGGCTCAGAGGAGCCCACACACTCAGCTCTTAGCCCCAGTGTGCAGAAAGTGTCAAAACGTGTTTTTCAGCAGAAATAAACATGTTTCTGCAAGTTTGGTCAACCCCATGTAAGTTATGGGACAGTAACAGCACACTTTTCAAAACGTGTTTTTCAGCCCGAAATAAACGCGTTTTTTCAGACAACTGAATCCCCATGTAACAGCAAGGCTCAGAGGAGCCCACACACTCAGATCTTAACCCCAGTGTGCAGAAAGGGTCAAAACGTGTTTTTCAGCAGAAATAAACATGTTTCTGCAAGTTTGGTCAACCCCATGTAAGTTATGGGGCAGTAACAGAACACTTTTCAAAACGTGTTTTTCAGCCCGAAATAAACGCGTTTTTTCAGACAACTGAATCACCATGTAACAGCAAGGCTCAGAGGAGCCCACACACTCAGCTCTTAACCCCAGTGTGCAGGAAGGGTCAAAACGTGTTTTTCAGCAGAAATAAACATGTTTCAGCAAGTTTGGTCAACCCCATGTAAGTTATGGGACAGTAACAGAACACTTTTCAAAACGTGTTTTTCAGCCCGAAATAAACGCGTTTTTTCAGACAACTGAATCCCCATGTAACAGCAAGGCTCAGAGGAGCCCACACACTCAGATCTTAACCCCAGTGTGCAGAAAGGGTCAAAACGTGTTTTTCAGCAGAAATAAACATGTTTCTGCAAGTTTGGTCAACCCTATGTAAGTTATGGGGCAGTAACAGAACACTTCTCAAAACGTGTTTTTCAGCCCGAAATAAACGCGGTTTTTCAGACAACTGAATCCCCATGCAACAGCAAGGCTCAGAAGAGCCCACACACTCAGCTCTTAACCCCAGTGTGCAGAAAGAGTCAAAACGAGTTTTTCAGCAGAAATAAACATGTTTCTGCAATTTTGGTCAACCCCATGTAAGTTATGGGGCAGTAACAGCACACTTTTCAAAACGTGTTTTTCAGCCCGAAATAAACGCGTTTTTTCAGACAACTGAATCCCCATGTAACAGCAAGGCTCAGAGGAGCCCACACACTCAGATCTTAACCCCAGTGTGCAGAAAGGGTCAAAACGTGTTTTTCAGCAGAAATAAACATGTTTCTGCAAGTTTGGTCAACCCCATGTAAGTTATGGGACAGTAACAGCACACTTTTCAAAACGTGTTTTTCAGCCCGAAATAAACGCGTTTTTTCAGACAACTGAATCCCCATGTAACAGCAAGACTCAGAGGAGCCCACACACTCAGATCTTAACCCTAGTGTGCAGAAAGGGTAAAAACGTGTTTTTCAGCAGAAATAAACATGTTTCTGCAAGTT